>NW_017729032.1:257337944-257341286 GCF_001723915.1 Gavialis gangeticus | reverse complement strand
GGCAGCAGGTGGGGCATGTGTGTTTAAGAGAAAGAGATGGGGTTGGGGGCTGCTCCCTCCTGGCCTGCTAAAGCAGCCTGTGCAGGGAGGAGCTGGCTTCAAAGGAAAGGGGCTTACTCAGCCAAAGGCAGACCCAGCCCAGTCCCTGAGCCCCAGTCCCTGAGCCCCAGTCCAGTGTTTCCCTGGAAGGGCATGAGGATTACTGGGGTCTGGGCACAGGTGCAGAGAGCAGAACAGCAGAGGCCAGCACTGCTCAGAGCCCCAAAGCAGCAGGTGGGACAACTGCACTTAGATCCACGGCCTGGTATGAGGGTGAGCTGCTGCCAGGAAGGAGCAAGTGGGGGCAGGTAGGGCTAGGGGGGCAATGGTTTAGGAGTGAAGGGCAACGGCATAAGTGCGACTCAGAAGGGCTGTGTGAAGCTTCAGGTGGTGATTTGATTCAGAGGAGATTTGGCCTGATTTGGTGGCTGAATCTCTGAATCTGAATTGAATCGAATCAGGGGACCAATTTAAAGGTCTGAATCAATTCAAAGGTCTCTGAATCTTTGGAAAAGATTTGGAGAGCTTTGATGATTCCAACAGTCCCCGGTGGCTGCAGCTGGGAGCTGCAACTGACTCTGAGCCGGTAAATACTAGCGGCAGATGGAGGGAAAGCTGGGGAGGGGACCATGAGGGGACCCCTGACAGCCCCCCAGACCCCCGAGCTCCCCAAGACCCCCATGACCCTTGCCCACTCCCCCAGCTTCCCTGTGGCTTCCCCCACCTGCCCCAACTCCCGGCCCTTTAAAGAAAAGTCGCTGTGCTCACCGGGTGCTGCTGGGGGGGGATCCCCACTGCCCCATGCTGTATGGGGGGCTCTGCCATGAGCCTCCCAATTCCCCCTGCTCCCCCAGCTCCTCCATGGGTGCCCCAGCTGGGCCAGCTCTGGCCCTTTAAGGAAAAAAAACCAAGAAAAGCCCCAGGACTCACTGCTCCTGCAGTGGCCTTGGGGCTTTGGGGGCTCATGCAGAGCTCGTAACATGGTGTGTGGCAATGGGAGGGCAGCAGGGATCATCCCCCACTGGCAGGAGTGGTGAGTCGAGGTGGGGGAGGGTCATTTTATTTTTTCTTAAAGGGCCAGAGCAGGCACAGGCGGGGCACCTGTGGGGGGGGACAGCTGGGATAGCCCCCCACCTGGCAGCACCCACCGAGTCAGGGTTTTTATTTTAAGAAGTACCAGGGAGCTGGGGTGGGCGGGGCAGCCATTGCTGGGCTGGGAGAGCGGGCAGGGGGTGGGCCTGGCTGATTCAGAGATTTGGCTGCTTTGGCAGCAGCAGCCAAATCTCCAAATCAGATTCAGCTGAATTGAATCGGGACAGCAATTCAAATCACCAAAGTGAATCACTGTCCCCCGAATCGGCTGAATCTGAAGCGAATACTAGCTGCTTCACAGAGGCCTATTGTTCAGCACCATAGACCAGCTGTGGGAACAGCTGGACCCGCGTCCTGGTGAGTGAAGAGGGCAGGGAGTACTATGATTTTTTATGTTAATAAAACCAAAATCAAGCACCAAAATATATAAGTATTTAGAATGTATTTTATTATACTGATAGAGGCACTGGTAGGCTTCTAAATTGCTTTAAAATTGTAAATATATCAATAAAACATTGTATTCATCTGATACATATATATATTGTGGTCTTTCATTTTAATCACAGAAAAATGCAGATTTGGGGCTTTTAATTAGAGAATTTTTTGGATTTTTTTTATCAGAGAATTTTGGATTTTTAAACAGAGAACAGCAGCATCTCTGCACATTGTGGAATTCATTGCCACAGTAGGTGGCAGAGGCAGATAGCATAGTGAGGTTCAAAAAGGGACTACAGAAACTCCTGGATAATGGATCTATAAAGGACTACTGAAGAGAATGGTTGGAGATGTTTCCTCTGGTAGCTCTAAAACAATAATAATGGATGCCTGGGAGAGTACTGAATAGGGGATAAATCACTCTAGATATATTCAGTTCAGCGCTCTCCTGCTATACCTTCCACTTCTGCCACTATCAGAGACAAGATACTGGGCTAGATGGACTGTTGTTCTGACCCAGTGTGGCACTTCTTATGTTCTTATGTAAAGGTGAACACTGAAAAGCCACAAGGTAGGGAAGCACTAGGTCTCACAAATTAAAAAGAAGGACCTGAGATTAAAAAACAAAAAAACAAAAACAAAAACAAAGAAGGGAAGAAATTTGTTCACTTGTATGAAGGAAAAAAAGAAAACAGAAAGGCTAGTTCTAAAAGGCTGTGCGCCTTTATGTTAATAAAACCAAAATCAAGCACCAAAATATATAAGTATTTAGAATGTATTTTATTATACTGATAGAAGCATCAGGGTCAGATGGCAGAAGCTCCAATCTGAGACAACTCAATAGACAAGAGCCATGGACCACTAAGCGTACTTCTTACTGTGCACAGTGCGGAGGATGAGGAGAGGCAGGCCCCATATTCAGCATTCAGATACTTTAAGGGTGATGGGTATCCAAGTCTGAGAACTCAAGGTGCGTATCAACCACACTGCTAAATAAGCCTGCAATCCAATGTGTGAAAGAAAACCCTGTCTGTCCCAGTCTCCAATACTAGCACATTTAGAATTGCAATCTGCCTTTCACTGCTTGAAGCCCGTTCAAACCCAAAGACAAGTGTTTTTATCATCACAGTCAAGCATCTGAAGTTGTTTGTTGTTATTGACTTTTAATCATTCTGTTTGGGTTGATGCAATAATTTATCCACAGACAATATCGTATCCAATATGGCTAAGCACCAAAGTCGAAGAAACAGTCATAGATCCATAGATCAAGGAGCTCTCAGATAATAGGGAAGGATTGTATTCCAATCCATCTTGACAAACATATTTGATGACTGTAAAGCACTTTGAATGTTTGGTGCCTTCTAATGGATCCTGAGAATATGTTCACTGAATAATACATGTACAAGTTTAACAGAGCTCTAGCCCAATCAAAAAGACATCATTGTTATAAGTCCTGATAAGAGAAAGAAAAAAAATTCTGAAATCAAATCTGATGCAGACAGAAGGAAACACAGTGATAGAATCTATAACCAAGTGAATAGTTTCAAGAACAGTGCAGGCTCAGTTAATGAAGTAAATCAATTCTCTCTGAAAGAATCTACAGAGCCAGCAAGGGTCACTGTGGCACATTTACGCATAGCTGGCAGAAGTGATGAGATAATGTGTGATGCCAGCCTTTACACAGGTTAGCTTTTTGTGCTTCTTCTCTGCCAGTAGACATCATTCCACAACTAGTGCAGAAGCCAAGGCAAATGCCAGCTACTTAACTTTCTGAAA
>NW_017729032.1:257328708-257332944 GCF_001723915.1 Gavialis gangeticus | reverse complement strand
CTAGCGCAGAAGCCAAGGCAAATGCCAGCTACTTAACTTTCTGAAAGATAAGCAGCAGCCAAAGTACTCACAGGTATATACAAAGTCAGTACTGTGGCTGATCCTCTAGTAGACTGAAGAGGTTCCTTGCACCCTCATCACTCCTGTAAAGAGCCCACAAGCCCACCTGCTAGTCTGCTAGAAAAACTGTGAGCGTGTCCAACATGTCCATACAAGGTTGTTCTGGGACAGCAGAATATACTCCTCCTGCGTTCAGACCACTGCTGCCTTTCTTTCTGGCTTCTGCTGCCACCTGGCAGAAGACACGTATGTGCAAGATAAGATATATGCAAAATTATGCATGTGTAAACATGCCCATGACTTCACCTGTTTGCTAAAACCTCTTCAACAGCTGACCCTGAGTATAATTATAAACTGCATCTGACTGGATACATGTGACAAAGTGATCAACAAGGCTAACTGCACTTCATCATGCATTAGCAGATGCATGAACAACAGATTTAAGAAGGTGATGCTCCGCCTCTATGCGCCACTAGTCAGGCCACAGTTGGAGTACTATGTCCAGTTTTGGGCACTGAACTTCAAGAGGGATGCGAAGAATCTTGAGAGGGTCCAGAGGAGGCCACCTGCATGGTCAGAGGCCTGCAGGCCAGGCCCTGTGAGAAGACACTGAGGGACCTGGATCTCTTCAGCCTTCGCAAGAGAAGGCTGAGAGGTGATCTTGTGGCTGCCTATAAATTCATCAGGGGAGGGCAGCAGGGAATAGGAGATGCTCTATTTACTAAGACACCCCCTGGAGTAACTAGGAACAATGGCCACAAATTGATGGAGAGCAGATTTAGGTTGAACATTAGAAAGAACTTCTTCACAGTAAGGGTTGCCAGAATCTGAAATAGGCTTCCAAGGGAGGTGATGCTCTCCCCTACCCTGGGGGTCTTCAAGAGGAGATTGGACAAGCACCTGGCTGGGGTCATCTGACCCCAGTGCTCTTTCCTGCTCAGGGCAGGGGTTCAAACTCGATGATCTACTGAGGTCCCCTTTGACTGTAATATCTATGACTCTATATCATTTTGACAGAAAATGTCCTCACTGAGGCGCTAGGCAGTCAGCAGCAGTTCTTATCTGTTGCTCTCTGACAGAAGCTACAACCATTGTGGCACTGAATGTCTAGAATTGGTCTGGCCTTTGGATTTTGTCTCAATGGCCTAAAAGGGGGATGGATAGGTCTTGGGTAGCCTCCACTCCTCCATACTCTTGCCTAGACACATGTGTCAAAGGTCTTGGTGTGATGGTCACAGGACTCTGTATAAACAGATACATTGGGCACCTCTTACACATACACCTTGATCCAGAGGATCGATGGTTGCCTAGTTCAGTAGCTGATGCCCCCCCCCCCGGCTGCACTTTATGCCCTTTCTCAACAGTTGAAGGAGAGCTATGCCAAACCATGCCAACCCTTTGAATCCACACAGATGTGCATGTCATTCACTAGCTTCTCTATGGTAGTTGCTGTCTTTCAAGAAAATTTCTGCATGGAGAAAGACCCCAGTGTGGACAACTTATGTTAAGTTCTTTGGAAGAAAGATGTCATTTTTCATTACTATATTATTTTCCAACAACAGCTCATAAAAATCTAGTCCCATCTAAACTATTGCTTCAGTCTTCACCTTCATATTACCTGAATCTGACATCCAAGTGGCAGTTACATGGTGTTAAAGAATGCAGAAGAATATCCAATTATTGAGCTTAAGTTACACTGCCAAAACATTTATAAATGAACATAACATTCTCAGAGGTTCAAAGCACTGCAACATTACACTGGGTGCTTTTACACCTGTGCTTTAATGTGCAGCAGTAGCTTATTTTACTGCACATTAAAGAGTGAGGTAAAAAAACTATTGAATTATGTTAATGTGCAGTAAAATAGGCTACTGTGCAACATCAATTAGAAACCATGCACATTTGTTACTGCTCATTAAGGCAGTCTAATGTGCATTTGTTTAGGACCTCAGGGCACTTTAACACATGATTTGGGGGTGGGTTAGGTGGCACTTTAATTAGACTCCAAGAGCCACTCTAATTAAAGCAATCCCACATCTCATGTATCAGTGTCCCCACGCTTAAAAATGGTAGCAGGGGCACTTGAACTACAGCAAATTCAATAAGTTTTAGTTCAAGCGCCCCCACCGCCATTTTTAAGTGTGGGGACACTGATACATGAAATTCAGAAGGCTGCTGGAGCACAGTAATTACCACGCTCCCACAGACTCGATTAATTGAATCTTCTCTGATGCGCTGGAATTCCAGTGTGTTGGAGCAGCCTCCATGCTTGTGTATAGGCACCCTCACATTGGAGGTACAAAATTTAATGTGCATTAGGAAAAGTGGCTCAATGCACATGCAAACACACCCGCTAAGTACTAATATTATGCAAATAAAAAAAAAAAGTAATATGTAGAAACACTAGGAATGCATCTCCAAGTGCCATGGTCACAATGTTTTTAGATCTAAGTTTCTGTTTATCCACAGATGAAATGCAGCAGTGACATCAACAATTCAAGCTTCTCTTCTGGACTTTATTAATGTTTCTCAAAGCACTTTAGATTCTGACTTTTGATTCTTTTTTGATATAGCCTGATGATTAACAACTGAAAAACCTCCATGTCATTTTTTACAATACATTTTAAAACTAGTTGTGTAACTGGGGTGGTGCTTTATGTTTTTCTGCTTTGTAAAAGTTGGATAGGTTTTCAATCAGTTCTCAAATAGAAGTTAAGTGCAAAGGATTGTCTCCAGATTTGTCGGAGTAACCAGACAAATTAATTTACTTTTCCGCTTGTTTTTCTCTTTCCTTTCATAGCAAACCCTTTACCTAGAATTTAAACATGAAAAACTTTGTCCCTTCCTGACTCATTTTTCCTTGCTGTTTGAATTATCAGGGACATTCTTTTACAATTCTTACAGTCCAGTTCTTAGTGAGGTCAGACACAAAACTGTGTCTTCATTCCCTTTCAAAGTAGAAGAAAATCCTGGACTGTGAGCTAAAGAATTGCATTGCAAAGAGATTTCAAAGAAAGAAAAGAAATGAAGAAAAGAGACAAGTACAGTAAATTGCTTTGTGGATAAAATTTTCTCTGTGAAAGTCCCTAATTGTTTTTCATGAGGTCTAGACAGTGAATTTAAATGAATGAATACACAAAACAATATGCTGTAATAGTACATTAGTACATGGGGACTAAAAAGTACTATAGTATTCCCGGCATTTAAGATCCCCTGTGTGATTGACATGTTGATGATCACTGTAGATGTTTCTTTCACTATCAATTGTGTAAGTCTTGGCACAGAGAGAAAGACATTTGACAAAGGCTGTCCAGAAGCATCAATAAGTTGTAGTTTGATAAACAGGTACACTACTCCATTTTGGGGAACCTAATGCAGGATCAACATCATAGATTGAAAAAAATATACAGGTAGAACAAAAAGGAATTGTTCCTGACATACTGAAATTCATGAAATAGGATAATCAAGAACATCCAGAACCTTCATTTCAGACTACTTCCAAGAATAAAAACAATGTCAATTTAGAACAGCTGAGACCCTCATCAGCACTGGCCCAAATGGAGGTAACCCACAAAGAAGTCAATATGGCTAGTGACAGACATTACACATACACTAGTTTAAGGGATCAGAAACTGGTTGAAACCTGTACCAGAACAGATGTTCAGTACACATAAACCAGTTTGAAAATGGCTGAAAATGATTTAAGATAAACCTGGTTTAATGTAGTATCAGACTTAACTGATTTGGGTCAAACTGGTTTATGCAATGTCTGTCCCAGACCCGTTGCTGGTTTAAGATAAATCAGACACCCCCAGCATCCTGGCATGCTGTCTGGGCTGGGTGGGGCTTTTTGCTCCACCGCAGGGCTGGCCTCTGCCCTCTGCTCCCCGGATACAGCTCCAGCATGACTGTAGGCTGCTCACTGCCATCCCCCTCACCATCCCCTGCTTTTTAGAGAGGGGTCTGTGTATTAGCTAGCAAATCACATGCTGGCTACAGCCCATGCTGAATCAACAGGTAGAACCAACAGACAGAATCAACACATAGCTGGTAATGTTCCTTTGTTGTTTTCTTACTGTGATGATAAACACTGAGTTAGGGGTGATAAACACTGTTATCAATTCCCTGCTGGGTTAATCAGAGTGTCCCTGATGGGGTCTGGGCACCCCCCCCCCC
>NW_017729032.1:257321466-257323708 GCF_001723915.1 Gavialis gangeticus | reverse complement strand
GATAAACACTGAGTTAGGGGTGATAAACACTGTTATCAATTCCCTGCTGGGTTAATCAGAGTGTCCCTGATGGGGTCTGGGCCCCCCCCCCCCCCAAGCTCAGTACAGTACAAGGGAAGGGAGGGCTGCTCTAGCACCCCCTGACTTCTAGCCTGAACTACTGCAGGCATGTGCCTGCATTTTTAGGATGTCTGTATAGTTATGAAGTGGCTTAGCCTAGCCAGGTTAGACTAACCTGCAAAGATTGAATAAATTCAGGCTTTTTGAACAGGGAATGATTGCAGGCAGACCTGGACAGGTTAGAAAAGTGGGCTGTACACAATGGTGTAGCAAAACCTGCAGGTTTTTCTTTCTTTTTTTTTTTTTAACTTAGAAATATGACATCCCCTTTTCCCCATTATTTCTGCCTTTTTCTTTCCCCTCCTCTATTCCCTGTGGGTATATATATAAGTAGCTATAAGTTAAGTTGAAACCCTGTGTACTTAAGTCCCCTTTTATAGTAACCATGAGCTATTGTAACAGAGTTTTGTGGGTGTGTTGGATTACTGTAATGTATTATACCATGCAGTTATTGTGTCTTAAGTGTCTCTACATATTTAGGCATGGCGTGGTAGGTTGGCATGAGTGATATCAAGTATCCATTTTGTGCGTGTCAGGTGCCCATCTTGTTCCCATCTTGTCCTTATACCCTGTTGTGTAAGTATGTTACAATTATGACTCACATTTAAGTCTCTAACCCCTCCCATGTAGATTGGTTTTCCTTGAATGACTGAAACAAAAGAGTGAATGGATGAGTGAAACACAATGATAGCAGGACAGCCTACTAAATTACCCACCATCAAAACCAATACCTGGACCAACGACCCAGCCATTGGAACCACCCTCAGCATTCAAGAAACAAAAGATGAGGCGACCCACCATTGTGCCAAGGCTGCACATGCTCAGTATGAACCCCTGGAGCCCTCTGGAACAGGGCTGACATTGCCTCGACATGCCTTCCCTATAGGAGATCATAGGTAGTCTGCCCCATAAAAAGCGGTAGTGAAGATTGACTCCTTGGGACGCCCTCTCCATCTGGACCAGCACCGTGCCACACTACCTATCCACCCCGAAGCCCTGCTGGTGACCCTCTCCTTCTGGACAACACCTTGCTGAAGAAGACCTCGATTGGCCATCAAGGATCAACTCACAGCCCAGGATAGGTAACTATCACCCCCACCCTCTCTTCAACCAAGGACTTGGGCTCTGCTTCTCTTCCCTACCTGCACTCCAGCCCTTCCACTGAGTCTCTTTCTCCTGCTACCATTGTGTGTGTGTGTGTGTGTGTGTGTGTGTGTGTGTGTGTGCATGTGCGCGCTTGTGTGAGTGTGTGTAGGAACCAAGCTGTACAGTACAGTGTTCATTTAATAAAACTGTTATTTGGACCCCTGAACTGGGTTTTGCTTTATTATGGTTCCAGCCCTGCTCCAATCTCTGCGCCTCGCCCTTCTAACTTCTGTCTCATTTCTCCCTCTCCTGCTCCTGGCTCACTGCCACCTCCAACACCTGTCCCATGCTCCTGTGGCTCCAGCCATCCTGAGCTCCTCTCTGCCTGCAACCCCCTGTTTTTTTACTATTGCCTTATCTCCACTGCCTTTTCTCCTGATCTCTGCCACTGCTATTCCTTATCCCCACTGCCTTTTCCCCAATGTCTGCCACTGTTATTGCCTTGTCCCCGCTGCCTTTTCCCCTGATCTCTGCCACTTGCTCTTTAGTTACCAAGCACCCCAAGCATAGGTACCACAGGCACCAACACACACACGCTGTCAACCTGTGTGTATATGTATGTGTGTATTGTGTATGATTTCATGTCTTTATCATTAGAGCGTGTATGTGCTTAAATTCGTAATAGGTATGCATGTACTGGTAATCTTGGATGTGTATCTGCCTGAGATGATATTGTGTGTGTGTATGCACCTAATTGATTTGTGTGTTTGTATACGAGCAATTGTGTCGCACCCTCCCATCTAACAGCGCAATTTTGAGATCCTAAGAGTTGGCCTGACCCCTCAGGGCAACAATAGGATGCAGTACAACAAGGACAAGTGCACAGTGCTACACCTAGGGTGAAAAACTATCCAGCACACCTACTGGCTAGGAAGTGACCCTCTCAGCAGCACAGAAGTGGAAAGGGATCTCCGAGTCATAGTGGACTCCAAGATGAACATGAGTTGTCAGTGTGACAAAATCATCAGTAAAGCTA
>NW_017729032.1:257311235-257316466 GCF_001723915.1 Gavialis gangeticus | reverse complement strand
GTGTGACAAAATCATCAGTAAAGCTAACTGCACTTTATCGTGCATCAGCAGACAAATAGATCCAAGGAGGTGATACTTCCCCTCTATGCAACATTCATCAGACCGCAGTTGAAGTACTGTGTCCAGTTTTGGGTGCCGTACTTCAAGAAGGATTTTGATAGATTTGAAAGGGTCCAGAGGAGGGCCACTCATATAGTTAGGCGCTTACAGGACAAACCCTATCAGGAAAGACCAAGGGACCTGGACCTCTTCAGCCTCCTCAAGAGAAGGCTGAGGGGTGATCTTCTGGCCACCTAAAAATTCATTAGAGGAACGCAGCAAGGGATCGGAGATGCTCTGTTCACCAGGGCGCCTCTTGGGGTAACAAGGAACAAGGGTCACAAACTAGCAGAAAGCGGATTTAGACTAGATATCAGGCAAAACCTTCTTCATGGTGAGGGTGGTCAAAATGTATTGGGCTTCCAAGGGAGGTGGTGCTCTCCCGTCCTTGTGGGTCTTTAAAAGAAGACAGTATAAGCATCAGGCTAGGGTCATCTGACCCCAGCACTCTTTCCTGCCCAGGCAGAGGGTCAGACTCAATGATTTGTTGAGGCCCCTTCTGACCCTAGCACCTATGAATCTATGAATGCCTGTCCCTAGCCTATGAGAGTACTTGCTTTATAGCCAAGTTTAAATTTGGCTCACTGATTTATCCTCAATTGTTTAGTTCAAATTCAAAACCCTGCACAGGGTAGGGAAAGGAACCTATTTTTCTCAATAATGATGACAACGTCTCCAAATTACAAAAAAATACAAAGTTCAGAAAAACATTTTCATTTGTACCTTACCTTAACCACACACAGTGGACAATCACAGAAGCCAGAAGAACTTTGAAACTTGAATTAAAAGTTCTGAATAGGTTTCATTTCATTCCTCAATTGCTGTCAGAGAGGGAAACAACAATTCTAAGAACTAAAGTGAGTCACAAATGTTTTTTTCAGGAGAATAAATCAAATACAACAAAACACTACCATATGTTGTCAAAATTTTATGCTTTCTGAAAAGCATTCACCAAGACAAAGAATAGATTTGACTAGAGGATAAATGTCACAGCACGATGAAAAGTTAGTGTGCTTTTGATTGAAAGTCATGGCCCAAGATGTTTTTCAACCTAGTTCCTTTTTCTGCTATGGCTAAACCGCACCTCACAGAAAACTCTCACCAATCAAATAGACTTAGCTTTGTTCAGACTGTACAAAATATTTTTCTGTAGATACTTCAGCATTTTATCTTGGAAAATGCATAGTAATATTAGGAAGTGATTTAGTAATTTATACTGTCAGTTTTATTAAACCTACACAAAGCTATATTACTTATTGAAAAATGAGTAGTGGTAAAAGAAATGGAATACGAAATTAACAGTAGAGAATGGGAAAATTCTCTCTCAAGGTAACTGATGTATCTCCTCTTACCAGGTAGTGACATATTATGCTGACGATTCCATTTACGCATGTACATAACAGAATACTGCCAATCCTTCATGTTGTTAAGAGCAAATAAAGTCAATTTGCTACATTTCTGAGAAAGCTTTGATTCTCCATTACAAAATGATCCCCACCCCAGTGTATATCTCTATTAGTTCTTTTTATTTTCC
The DNA here is from genome assembly GCF_001723915.1 of Gavialis gangeticus. Classification (NCBI taxonomy): domain Eukaryota; kingdom Metazoa; phylum Chordata; order Crocodylia; family Gavialidae; genus Gavialis; species Gavialis gangeticus. The sequence continues at coordinate 257,314,833 of NW_017729032.1, read as the reverse complement.
CTTTTACTCCTAGTAAAAATCCTAGTTCTTAAAATCTACTCTCTCACAGAATGCATGTGTAAATTTCTAATGAATCCAACTAGTCTGTATAACAATTCCTCTAGAAAAGTTTAGTTGCAATGTTTTCTCCACATACAGCAAAAGATGAGACCAAAAATCTAGGAGCAGCCTCCAGTTCCACAACATAATGGGAAATTTCAATCACCCTAAATATTGGCATATAAAACGTTGAGTTTAATAGTTTACACAGTCAAATATTCATGAATGCCTGCAGTAATTACCTAATAACATACAAATTTTAATTTATTTCTGATTTAAAGGATACCCAATTTTGTAACTTATCACAGAAAGTTTAACAGTGACTCAATTTGTCCCTATTGAATAACTTGCCTCTCATTATGATTGTTATTTAAACCCAATTAAACTCAGTCAAAGTCTTATTCAAACATCCCAAAAGTATTTATCATACAATATATGTTCCTATTTCTGACCCAGGAATGGGCAGTCATTTGCCACAAAGCAAAAACATCTTAAAGGATGGCTTGGCATACAACAACCTTCTGTCTATTTTCTTAGTTCAAGGCAATTATTCAAGGCATTTTCAAAAGCAAAAACACAAAGATGAGTTTGGTTCAAAGTTAGATGAGTTTAGATAGCTTGGTAAAAAACATGTGTGTTTTTAAATTCCAAGTTATGGCAAAGTCCAGTACTTTAATCAGCCCTAAGAATCTATGAACTGCCCATATTGTTCTGTAAAAAGTTTTTTGAGGCTTTATTTTGGTACTTGCCTGAAATACTTTTTCCACTAGTATTTGTTATTAATATATAACAGTAATGTCAGGCTAACCAAAATATTAATATTTAATTTTTAATTTTGTAAATGAATGCAAACCAGGAGACATTCAATGGTACTGAAATGGACACATGGTAAGATATTGATATATATATTTTTATTGGATACAGAATGAGACCACAAACTAAATGCCACACAACATTAAGCAGAATCTGAGAACAGATTATATTTAGTAAGATAAAAAACAGTATCCAGAATATTCAGTATCCAGAAGATAAAAAGAATACTGGACCTCAAACTTTGTGACATAAGTCAACCTCCAACTATGGGGAGGTTGAGAAAAAAATTGTCTCTGGGGGTAGTTATTTCTATAGATACTTTTCTCAAGGCACCCATGACTGGCAATGAATGCAGCAGAATTCCCTACCAAAGAAGTGAAGAAACATTTTGGGAGTGCTAATCCCTGGAGGAATAAAAGAAGCTCAACTTTCTGAAGAGCCTAAACACACCTGTTGTCTACACCATAAGCATCCACAAGGCCTAAGGCAGCTCTGAATGAAAGGTGGACTCCCATTCTCCCTCATCAGCTCATCTGCAATTTATCTGATCCTTTGTGTAGTCAGCTGCTTTGTTAGCAAAGGTTAGCACTTAGCATATCTTTGCCTTCTTTTCTTCTGTTTACTATGCTTTGCTTAAAACTATCACACCAACCAGAAAATATAGACCATCCACCTTAACTTTGAATTTACCCTATTTTTGCCTGTTTATGCATATCATTACAGAGCTCTTTTTATTGTCCAATAGGAAATATCATAAATCTTTCCAGAACAATGCACCCTAGCCTTTAAACAAGGACCGAACCTCACTAACCTCATCACCAGAAGCAAACTCCCTATGACCCAAACAACACCTAGTGGATCCAAACCATGCCAGGACAAGAAATGCAAAACCTTCCAACACATCTCCAACAACCCCACAATAACTACACCCCACAACAGAACATCACCATTCCTGGATCGTACACTTGTGCCTCCAGAAATGTTATCTCATCCAGCGCACCAAATGTCCTGATGGAACGTATGTAGGAGAAACCAAACAACAACCGTGCACCAGAATGAACACACATTGAAAATCTATCAAAGATATGAATACCTAACCAGCTGTGGGAGCACATTTCTCACAAGACAGCCACTCCCTCTCTGATCTCTCAGTTCAAATCCTCAAAGGGAACTTACAAGACACCTTTCTTAGATGAGCCTATGAACTTCACTTCATAAAGCTTCTGGATACAAAAAATCATGAACTCAAAATAGACACTGGATTTATGACACATTACAACCTGTCTGACATCAGGTTCACCAAGTACCTGCCTCTTACACTCCCCCCCAACCCCGCTTTCATCCCTTACCTCCCCTCCTTTTCTGCCTTTTGTATTTCTAATTTCCGGCTATTTCCTATTTCACAGACAGACTCTCTTTTACCTTGAATTACTAGTACTGTAGAGTCTCCTTACTCACCTTTGGCTTCCCCTCCCCCTCCCTTCCTTGTTCCAACTTTTGTTTTCCTAACTACCTAAATTTTCCTATTTACATTCTCATTAACATCCTGTTACACTTTTCGCTCAGAAAAGCAGAGCCTTCCTATGCCTGAAGAAGGGTGATTGAGCTCAAAAACTTGCAGAAAACTTGTTTCCATCTACTCACTTGGTCTAATAAAAGATGTGATAATCTACCCAAAGAACTTTGCCTGCCTATGGATATTCAGTGTATCAGTTGCTTTAGAAGAAGGCTATCTGAGAAAAAAAACTGAAAAAACTGTGTGCAAGACTGTTCAAAGGTAGTGACAAGAAGCTACCTCTGTTTCTTAAGGATACCACTGTTGTGCATGGTCTGGGGTATGACAGCTAGAGTAATTTAATTCACAGACAAGTAAGGCTGGAACAGTCCTCAAGAGATCATCATCCAACCAGGGATCAAACTTGATGCTCCTTGGTCCTATTAGCACTACAGTCTAACAAACTAAGCTAAATAGCCATTTTTAGAATATATGTCCAAGGTAAAGCAGTAGAGAGTATATACTGTGTAGAGGCTCACTTTTTTTGCTTATTTGCTTGCTTTGATGGGTTTGGGTTAAACAGCTTAACCTTAACAGCTTCACAAAGGAACCTTCTGCATTCTAACTACATTTTTTGTCAATGCTTAATTGGTTAAGGGAACAGAAGGGGAAGATGGACCTGTGGGAGTAACAGTGAAACTGCTGATACAGTACCTTAGCCAGCAGCTGTTGCACAAGAACCAGTTTCTGTTACAGGCTATATGACAGAAAATTTTGCTCCTGACAGCGAAGGCTGTGTACATAGCCAACAATCAAAAAGTCTAGGGCAGAGGTCGGCCAAATTTGGCCTGTTGGCTGGCTCTGGCCTGCCAGGCCATTCTATATGGCCCATGGGGCCACTAAAAATTTTAGAAAATTAATATTTATCTGCCCCTGGCTCCTGTCAAAGATGACAGGAGACAGGGACAGTAGGACCCAGGGGAAGCTATGGCACGCTTCTACAACAATCCTGGGGAAACTCTTTGAGAAGATCATCAAGGAGCACATTTGTGATGGGCCGGCATCAGAAATGATGCTCAGGGGCAATCAGCATGGATTCATTAGGGGGAGATCATGTCAGACCAACCTGATTGCCTTCTACGATCAGGTCACAAAGGCCATGGATGCAGGTGTCGCGGTGGATGTAGTCTTTCTGGACTTCAGCAAGGCCTTTGACACCGTCTCTCACCCCATCCTAGTTAAAAAACTAGG
>NW_017729032.1:257309641-257310823 GCF_001723915.1 Gavialis gangeticus | reverse complement strand
TTCCAAGGGAAGTGGTGCTGGCCCCTACCCTGGGGGTCTTTAAGAAGAGGCTGGATGCCTACCTGGCTGGACTCATTTGAGTCCCGTTTCTCTTTTTGGGGTTTTTTTGTTGTTCTCCCGCCCTGGCGGGGGGTCGGGCTAGAAGATCTACTAGGTCCCTTCCGACCCTTAATCTATCTATGAACAGTAGGGCCCACCTGGCCCCACCCCACCACTGGAAGCCCATGCCTAGCAGGGGCTTCTGGCCTGGAAGTGTGGGGCTGTTTGTGCTTGTGCTGGAGCAGGAAATTCAGGTAAGAAGTGGGGGGGAGGGCATAGGGAGGCAGGGGAGGACCGTGGGGATCACCCCAGTCCTCAGGGCCTGGCCAGCTCCTGCTGAGCTCCATGGTCCAGCCATGTAGCTGGGAAGCATATGGTGCAGAGTGGCCAGCCAGTGGTGGTAGGGGCAGGGGGGAGTGGAAGCAAGTGGGCGTGCAGGAGCATGAAGCCCATGCTGGTGTCCTGGGGCCAGCACTGGCGGGGCCCAGAGCAGGGTAGTAGGAGCTGTGGCAGGGGTCTATGGAGCTGGGCTGTATTGCACCAGCAGGGAGAAGAGGGATCTGGCCTGGCTCCAGCCCCTGCTGGCCAGGACCCTGCACTCCTGTCACCTTGCTCTGGGCCCCGTCGGCACTGGCCCTGGGACACCAGCACAGGCCCAGAACTCCTGCCTGGCTACTGCTGACTCCTGTGTGCCCACTCACTCCCAGTGCCCCCACCCCAGCCCTGTGGTACAGGCAGGGATGAGCGCGCAGCCCTGATCTTGTATTCACCTGTCTGGGTTGAGCAGCAGTGGTGGGGAACAAACAGCTGGTCAGTGCAGCAGAAAAGTGCCCCCCACCTCCCCATGGCTGCCGTTTGCTCCCCCAGCCATGCAGGAGAGGACCTCCAGCTGCCCTGTTCCAACCGGACCACAGCACAGCAACTCCAATTCATGTGGGTGGAGGTGAAGTGAGTCCTGTCCCACCATGGGTGAAAAGGAAGAGGGGAGGCCTCTGGCACCCTGCACCCCAGGGCAGCATCTCCCAGCTGGCCTGCCCCCATGAAAAAGGACACTGGCCCCAGTGCAGCTGGCCTGGCCATGGAGCTCACAGCTGCCCTCTCACTCCTTTCCCCCACTGGAGGGACAGATTCCTACTCTTCCCC
>NW_017729032.1:257309290-257309607 GCF_001723915.1 Gavialis gangeticus | reverse complement strand
CCCCCTTGCAGCCCTGGCACCTGGACAGCTTCCTCTAGTGCCAGTAGGCACCCCTCCACACATGCATCCATCGCTTCCACACATGAGTGCACACATACACTCCACAGCCCCCTGGACAGCCCCCAAGCTCTGGCCCTCCAACTCCCAGCCCCCACAGATTTACTGTATCCAGCTGCAGAGGCTGCTCCCACTCCCTGCCTAGCTGCATGTCAGCCAATTGTGCGTGTATGCAAAGACACAGGTGTATCCTCTGCCTCCAATTGCCCCCCCCCCACTCCTGCCAGCAGAGAAGAGCAAAATCCTGAGCATTGGTTCAG
>NW_017729032.1:257284808-257309202 GCF_001723915.1 Gavialis gangeticus | reverse complement strand
CCCCCCCCCCACTCCTGCCAGCAGAGAAGAGCAAAATCCTGAGCATTGGTTCAGATTTCAAAAAACCACCTAGACAGAGATGGGAGGACCCAAAAGGAGAGCATGTCTTGGAAAGCCCGGACATATGGCAACTGTCCCTTAAGACCAACAATAAAGAACAAACCCTACTACCTTTTATACATCCTGTACCAGCTTTCTGCTGGCATTAGACTCTCTTGTTCTGAGAATATATTTTTAATTTTTTTTGACTTTTTAAAACTATTCCAAAAATATTAAAAGCAGAGTTGAAAGTGTAAAATGTGCAGCCCTCCAAAGGACTGACTGTGAAACACTTACTGAATGCCATATCAACAGCAATTAAAACCTCACCCTCCCTTCCATGACCTTCATAGGGTTACACATTTAGGAGTAGCTGCCCATCTTCCACTTTACAGAGTATCTCCTTGATGGCCCAGTGTAACACAAACTGGTCCACATTTTGTTGCAAGGTGAAGTGTTCAAATTCATATGCGACAGAGACCTCAGCCAAAAAGCAAAAGAACTGGTGAGCATTGTCAGATATATGTTTCTGCAGTTTATCAGATTCACCATCTTAGCTGGAAATTGGCCAAACAGATCATGCTTCCCTCAGCAGCTCAATACAGGATACAGAAGATGGGCTTCTCCAAAACTGTGTACAAGTACAGCACGCTAAAGAGAGGGCTGACGGCAGTGAAGAGTAGTTGCAAATGGGGAAGGCATGGAAAAGAGCAATCCAACATCTTTATCTATAGTTATTAACTATGGTTTAGGAAGAAGCTTTTTTTTCCTTTCTAAAATTTTATTCCTAATATTGTATTCAGGTAACAAAAAAAATCCACAATGTTTCCTCTGATATTTCATTGCTATCCTATTAAAATTTGCCAGTATTATTTTTTTTTCAGGTTTCTGCCCATTATATCTGCATCTTAATATCTTTAGTCCCATATTTTGAAAATACTGCACCCAACAACTTCATTTGAGCCCAGTGATTCTGACAGAGAAGTTGTTCTTAATGCTAATATGAAAAACTGGCCTCAAATACAACCTTAAGTGCAGATACACCAGGGATCAGCGTAGCCCTACAAACATTGGTAAAGCATCCATGAAATCACCACACACAGGGAACAAAACAAAATTCCTCAAATAAAACAAGCTATGAATCATTAATGACCTTTGAAAAATGTGTTGGGAACATCTACTATGAGACCATGTAGCAGATGTCACAATGATAAACAATAAAATCAGTCTTCAAATTTAATAATTTGAAGCATTTTAGTTAAAAATATGCAGCTATTCAGGTTGTCACAGTTCTCTAACCTCTCCATGATTCCAAAGGCTCAAAAACCAAATGTACATAACTATGACTGGCATTTTTATTTGTATACAAGCTCATATGTTACTACCATTAATTTTGCTTATCATGTGTTATTTCCCTGTACATTATGTGAAAGCTGCCAAGATGCATATTCCTGGCTTCACCTCTGTTAATACACTAATATACTAATTCAAGAGTATGACAACCCAGGTACCATGATCCTGGTGGGTAAACTTACATGTTTGAAAAATGTGCTTCTGGCAGCAGAAAAAGACTGCAGACACACTGAAGCATAGGAACAGAATTCAGGATAGATTCGACTCTCGACAGACTGGAAATCTTGGCTACAGATAGAGTTACCATATGTCCCAGATTGCCTGGATTTCAGAGGCCAAGCTTGGCTGGCAGGTGAAAATTAAAACAACCATCCCAGGAGCAGGATGTGGAGGGAGAGCAGCAAGAGCTATGAAATAGGAAGCCCTATTAACACTAATTGTTACTTCATAGGTGATTGTTAACACCTGTGAAGTAAAGAAAAATGAGTCATTAGCAGCCCATTGACTCCCTGCAGCAGGGGAGGGAGTGGGGAGGGCAGAGGCAAGCAGTGTCCTGGATTTCACATTGTCCCAGATAGTTACCCTCGCTATAGACAACAAGATCAAGTTTTAATGCTGACAAATGCAAGGTACTGCACCTAGGAAAAATAATCAAAACAATAAATATAAAATGGGTGACGGTTGACTGGATAGAAGCCCTGTGAAGAAATATCTTGGGGTTTGGGTAGATCACAGACTCAACATGAGTTAGCAACATAATATAGGCGCAGAAACACTGAAGGCATTTCTAAACAGTTTTCTTTTAACACACACACACACACACACACACACACACACACACACACACACAGTTATTTTATTGTGGTGTCTATCTTCAAAAAAGGGAAGAAAGTGGATCTGGCTAACTACAAACCCATCAGGCTGACCTCTATCTTGGGGAAGGTCTTGGAAAAGATTATCAAAGAGGCCGTCCTATACAGGCTAGCTGACAGCAATATACTGAGGGATACCCAGCATGAGTTTATTGTGGGTAGGTCTTGCTTGACCAACCTCATTCCCTTTTATGACCAGGTGACCTATCTCCTGGCCAAGGGGGAAGAGATTGGTGTCATATATCTCGACTTTAAAAAAGCCTTCGATCTGGTATCCCATGATCACCTCTTGGCAACACTGGTTAACTGCAGCCTCAAACACACCACGATCTGCTAGCTTGGAAATTGGCTCCGCAGCAGGACCCAGAGGATAGTGGTTGACTCTGTGGTTTGGAAATGGATGTTCATCTTAACACCTGTGCTTAGGTGTTATGCATAGACCAGAGCCACAGAAAATAAGAGAAACTCTGGATGTTGAGCTGCAAGGGATAAATATGAAAAGCGTTTGTGTTAGCACTACCACGAGGTGAGATTAATTCCAACTGAGGAAATTTGTGTTTTGGGAGTGGATGCTCGTGTTTTGAATTATATTTACACTGGGAGCCTGAATGTGACTGTAAGGGGAGGATTTTATTCGTATCATCACCCTGGGGTAGGTATCACCTACTCCTCTACATCTCTTTTAGCTGTCTTAGACATTATGCTTGCATATATCTGCCTAGAATGTTCCTTCACCTTATCAGTATTTCAGAACTTTGCTTCTCTCTTTTTGCTTAAACAGTTTCTCTTGTCTTTGGTTATGAAACCATCATGACAGCTCTACAAAGTTTGGGAAAATACCCCCGCATTTAGCTCAACTGTACTTTAAGGAGAAAAGCCTCTCAGAAGAATCAGTCCATCATCCAGTATCTCTCTATTAATTTTCTGGACAGTCTGTAATAGTCAAGTATTGTACCTTGAGGTCAGCAGTATCTCCAGCTTACTCATTAGATGGTCTCTTTGCATCGTGTTTAAAATATTGCAAAAATGAACTGCCTCAGGAATTGTCTAAAAGAAGCATTTTCCTTGCACCAGCCTTCAGTACTCCAAAAATCTCACTCTACTGACTGTTAGGAAACAATGAATTAAATATAGACTTCTGATTTTCAATAAATGAATTTGTTCTATCATATGTTAGCTCTCATAATGATCACAGATTTTTGTATGAAGCTCTTACTTTTGAAAATCAGTAGCATCACTTACACCAGATCTCTTTATCTGTCATTGTCAGGTACCTGTTAATAAGCCTCTTTGAAGTTACTTGTATATCTTCATACATTAGATATATTTCTTTGGATGGATTGTCATTAAGTTCTGGAACACTGACAGAAATCACCAAAACAGGGCTCTCCAATGCCCAGAAAAGCTTATAGCACCTCTGTGTTATTAAAAGAAACAAAAAAGACCACCCTATCCCAAAATATAGATATTTAAAGAAATCACCTTCTGGTGCATATTTAAAGAAAATTCATTTTTTTTTCTTTTCAAGAAATTTCTGACCAACCCTAGAGGCAGTATCTGTGGCCTACTTTGGATTCGGATTTGGCTGATTCTGAAGATTCAGAAAGCTTCAAATCCATTCAGACCTTTTTATCGGTTCCCTGATTTGATATGGATTTGGAGGTTTGGCTGCCGAATGGGGCTTATATATCTTTATCACTCTGTCTGCATCTATTTCTATAAACGGGGTCAATAGGGAGAGGAATTATCATGTAAGAGAATTTGGAGGTGTTGCCTGCTCCTTGCATTGTAAGTTCAAGCAGCATGGCAAGGATGGCACATCAATGCATTTCACATAGCCAAAGCTTCAATTTTCTTACAAAAGCCATTTTATTCCATTATCCTTAAAAAGTGTTTTGAGTATTTAGGAGAATTAGATAAAATTGTTACAAGAAACAATGAGCCACCTGCATCAGGGCTTTTGGCCACTTTCACTCAGTAATTAGGTATTAACCAATGCTGGAGAAACAATGCTGTATTTGACAGAATAATGACAGGATAATTTCCACTAACAGCTTGGTCGCTATTATGTTATCTACTGCTATTATTAATATATGCTGCTTTATTTTGCTTACAGTTCTGTGTTGAATCCATAGAGAGTCAGGTTCAAATGAATATGACAATGTTCATACTTGCTTTTTTTGTGCAACTCTGCTCATTGTATGAGCAGCTGTATTAGACCAGAATACTCATTTCTTTATTATAGAGGTTGAAGAGTCACCCATTATATCAACTGCACTCTGTATTTATCCTTTTCTTGAGCACATTCATAGTTATGCCTTTTCTGTTAAATGGATCTTAACTACATGGCACACTGTCATAGAAATAATTTCTAATGTACCTTTTTGTTTCAGAGCATCATCCTAAACCTGAATACCAAAATATTTAATGAATCACGAACTGTTCCCACCAGCAGCTTTCATGTACCAATGCCAAAACCATCTGCATTGCATAATATATACTAGCTTTCCAATGGGAACAAATGTGCAACACACCACAATGGCGTTCTCATTGATTGATACAGAAAATCAAATTAGCCTGTGGCCGTACATGATCATTGAAGTCATGAACGCTTTTCAAGTTTCCAAAGCATAATTATCACATATCCCTGTCACATAGTGAGCTGTGTTTGCTGGCTGCCAACATATCCTGCAAAGAAATAGCTATGAAAATGGTAAGTGACTAGCCATTCCTTTTGGTTTGAAGATGGAAGTTGGGGAAACATAATAAAAGGGCAGATATAGTAGAATAGTTTTTTAAGCATTCCCTATCACCCTGGACCTGCAGTTGATACAGGTGTGTAATAGCATGCAAAGTAATTGGACACTGGAGTTTTCCATGCTACACTATTAAAGAAGTCTCCCACATTATTTGAAGGGGTGGGGTAGTTGTGAAGCAGCTGCCTTCATTTAATTTTAGACAGGGACAGTTACTCAGAGTGAGTAGCATCTGGCTCAAAGAGATACTGCTGAACCGTAGCCTTATTTCATATGAAAACAAATAAATGCAATGCTCTTGTCCCACTAGGACCTACCATCTAAACTAAAAAAATGCAGACTTTGCTGTATATAGGGTTGGTTTGAGACAGTAATATAGAATATTAATCTACTAATATAGTATTTAAATGATTCGTCAGAAAACCTACACAAAAAGGCATCCCCATTCATTTGGGGTGGGGGGGAATTGGTGTTGTTCAAGCCTACTGCTCACTTTGAGCCCTATAGTTGACTCCCAGGTCGATTTTTATGTACAATGCCACAGTCTCCAATAAATGCTGTATTATATTTGCCCAGACCTCTTATTTAGTTACTTATTTCTTCGGGGGTATTGCCACTTACACATACTGATGGGACACTACTTGAATTTCATTTTGCTTTTTTCTTCCACTCTTATTTCAGGAATAAACTGGAGAAGTCTGATGAGAAATTATACTAATCTCATACTGTATTTTAAAATGGTTCATCTTCAATTGTATCTGAAATGTATCCAGTGTCTCACAGGAGCCAATCTTGCAGCTCTTACTCATAGTCTTACACCTACTCAGACAATAGTACCACTCAAGTCATCTCAATTAACACACAAACCAATGGGATTACATGTGGATGATCATGAACTACATATCTGAATAAGGATGTCAGAAATTTCAATCCTGTCTTTAGGTTCCAAATTTAATAAAGGATTTCATTCACTGACATTAATGCCATCTCATAATTCTTACTTAATTCCATTTTTGTAATTTTACTCCTAGGACTTTTAAAAACCCATCCATTTCCAGCTTATTCACTACTATTCATTTTTACCTCAATTTACCCAGCTTTCACAGCTCCATCATGCAAGCACAGCCTGCCTCTGTGGCAGGAGGACAAAGGCAAAAATCATGTTCTTTTACTGCAGATTGCTGTATGTTATTTTGGTTAATATTGATATTTAAAATCTAAATCTGTTTTTAATACATCCATGTACCCAAACTCATATATAGACAAAACTAATGCCATTCCAATCTACACCACAGAACCAGGATTTAATTATATTCAAACTTACCTGACATTTGGATTTGGATTTGAGCCTCATGAATTGAGACTACAGACAAGTCATTGTTCTAAGATTAAACATAATGTGAAAATATTTAATAATATCACTAAAAGAATATGCTGATGCTAATTTTACAATTGGAGACCTACTATACTTCCAGAAAGAAATAATCCTCTTGAAATCTCTGAAGAGGTTCTAAAAGTAAAATATGCTTATGTTGTTCATGCAAATAAGCATCATTCCCAGAAGCCAGTGGTGTTTTCACTGCAAGAGATTGCTCTTTTGTACAGCTGACTCTAAATGATATACATTTTAAACTGAATTGTTCATTTGTCTGCTTTATTAGGATGGCAACCTATAATTATGCCTTAATTAAATAATTACACAAGGTAATATGCCACTGCACAGATCACTGATAGTAACATATGAATGCATTATTGACTGACAATACCTAGGGCAATGTTTTAATGCACTCATTGAAAGTGAAAATCAGATGCTAGTACCAGACAGACAAAAACAATACACATTTTAAAAAGGCTCAACTACACTCAGACAAGAATTCATGAGGCTTAATCATGGGCTTATTAATGCAATCTTCAGCAGTTCTTGGGCATGTTGAGGAGTCATGCAGCATGACAAACAGCAGCTAAAGAAAAAGAAAAGGAAAGGAAAGCTGTTCAAGGACAGCTATGTTAACATGGCCCATGCTGAAGGCAGGGCAAGAAACTAACTGCTTCAGACAGACATAAGCGTCTGACAAAATAGACAGTTGCTTGTGAAAGCTTTTCCCTTTCTAAGACTAACCAGTTAGTCTCTAAGATGCCTCCCTGCCCTGCCTTCTGCCTGACTTCAGTTTATCATAGGTAACTTTTCACCTCATGGATATTCATGTTAAATTACACTGGTGGATCGTGGCCTTTATGTGTGCCCCAAATAAAAATCTACTCAAGGCACAACAAGATCAGTTAAACTTTCTAACTTCATTCTTTGCTTTATCTCTTTATCCTACTTGTTTTGTAATCATTCTCAACTTCTGGTTTTGGGGGGATGGGGGGGGTTGGAGCTGAAGGACAAATCTACAATGCGAAGAGAATGTCCTTTAAAAGCAAATACTAGAAAAATGATGAGAGGCTGTTTCTAAAACATTTTCCACAAAATGAAACACCAGGTGCCCAACTAAATTCAGTTATCCAAACTGAAGTGTGTCCTGAGAACTGTGGCCATCAGTTAGGGAAGGAGAAGGAGAAGGAGATCTATGCATTGTAGAGCAACATGGCAATGCAATTCAGGGTCTCTTTTTGAAACCTATACTCTATTTAACTGGTGCATATCTATTCTATGTTCCACTGACTTGAGAGATGTAGATGCATCCTATCACTCCAGATTGCACCATCTGTTTACTTCAAAAAATAAAAACTGCTTCTGAAACAGAAGCATGCCTTAGGTCACGACCTAAAGGACACATTTAAATTAACCCTGGTCCTGCATCACAGCTGCTATTCTGCCATCATCCATTAGCCTTTTGTGGACTTTGATCATATGTTTGCTACACTGAACACCACAGCAGGTGAGCTTTAACTGCAGTAATAAGCAACCAGCTGTCCAAACAAGATCCAATGTTTCTATACAGGTACTTGGGCTCCATGGTGATGAGACTAGTATAAAAACTGAGAAAACATTTTACCTCTTCAAACTTAAATAAAATCATTTTCTTGTAGTAGCCCTTAAAGCTTTTCTGGTACAATGCCATTCACACAGCAAAAACACCAACATAAATAAAATAAGGTCATAGGGGGAGAGTTAAATATAGGGCAATGGCTGCAGCAAATTTTCATTTAGACATACTACACATTTCCTTTTACATCATGAAGACCAAAAACATGCATTAGCAGAAGTGATGGAATAACCCAAAAGATGCTCATAACAGTCAGCATTTTTTGTCTTGGCATCCTGTGCATGCAGTTACATTTGAAGGAAAATATAAACCTAGCACTTGAATATAAACAAATGAGCAGAAGATTCAGTAGGCTTTTCTTCCATTTTGGGTGCCTAAGTATATACTAGAGGCAAGGATTTTGGGGGATAAACTTACCCCATCTCCATAGTATGTCCAGTGAAAGATATTCCACTAAGAAATCCTTGCCTCTTGTATAATTTCTGGCCCATCGTGGCTACAACACCGTTCTTCTACTACCATAAGTATGTGCTCATAACAACATTTGGGGTCTTGAGTAATGGGTATGGCTGGTGTTGAGCTATGAGTACTGGGAATTTTGTAACACTGTAAGCTTTTGGAGGCAAAGAGAATCTTTTCTGTTCTTAAGCCTGCTATTTTAAGCTATTCTTAATCTCCCTGCATTACCTGAAGAATGTTCTGAAAAATTACCACATCTATTGAAGACAAAGGTTTGGAGAGTACCACATGTGTGTTCTTGTTGCAGACAAGTAGTAGATAAGTAAATAAATGAAAACAAGATGTGAAATCCACAATGCAGTCAAGGATTTGATTTTCCTATTACTCAGCCAAGATTCAAACTAGTTCAACTCCACTGGCTTCTATCATATCTTTTTATACTTAAGTTGCCATAATTGAAAAGGAGACTGACTACTTCCTAATGTTCAACACGAATATTTTGAACCCTGTTTTAGAAACTACCGAGTGAATTTAGGGCACTGAATAGTAGACAAAGTGGACATGATTCTAACCATAGAAAAATGGCTAGCTCTAAATCCTATTTCCAAGGAGGCAAGAAAATGAAGCATGGAAAAAAGCAGCACACCACACTTTCTGCACCTTGTTTACATTTGCATTTCAGTTTCACCATGTTTCAGTTTTCATTCATCTAGTCGATCTTTCACAAGTCCTAATTAGGATTGAACTGCACGTGATACTCAAGCCCCCAAAACCCCATGCAATTTTGACCTACAAGTTCAATTGTCCAACTATCCAACTAATTTGCAAGTCCCTGTTTAAGTGTGCCATTCGGCACTTGTCAAAATCACTATTGTTTTGTCAGAGATCAAACCGAATCTCCTCCTCTTCGTTTTCAAGTGGTCAGATGTGTAGATGTAAGAATATCTGTATCAGGCCTCTTGAACTTGCATCATTGCAGAAAATACAAACTTGCTTCTGTCAATACACAAATAAACCTTTAATTCAGTCTAAGTGTGAAGAAATGTGGCCTGAAGTCTGCTTCCTACTGTTCCATTGCAGGCAGTACATACTCCTACTTCCTCACCGCCCTCAACTAACTACCCAAGAAGGTCATTTTTTTCTTTTGTATACCATCTAGGCACTGGGTCACTTGAAATTTATCTCCCATTTCCTGGTGAAAAGGTGAGAATACAGCTAGATTCCTGCACAGCCAAAATTAAACAAACATTTCACATTACTAAATAAAAAAAAATAGTAGCTATGAAACTTTTAGATGAAAAAGTTTGTTTCTTTCCCAGGTTCTATCTTGAACTGTCTTGACTAGCTTTAGTTTTAAAAAAACCTCAGTATTACGTGGGTTTTTACTCCTGCCTTGTTTAATTACTGCATTAGCATTAATTTTAAACATGAATAATTACACCAAAATTTCTCTGTCAAGTAAAAATAAATCTGAATAATATATGTCAAGAATAACTGGTCGCACATAGTTCTGCTTATGCATCTTTCCTGTCAGAAAGAAGCAGAGAAGTACTCGATGCATCAAGTGATTACACTGACTTGCTCAAGGCTTCTTTTAATTTTGTAACTTAACAGCACACAGGCTGCCACCTTCTAGCCAAGCTCAATAAACTTTGCTTTATTTCAAGTGAGGCACCAGGGAATTTGAGATGTCTCCATGTCATTTTCCACCTTCATTTCTTCACCTCTCACCTCCTTTTATAGCTTTTTTCCTTCTGATATGGGCTACCCCTGCAGCATGGTTTTGCCAAAGACTCTTATTCATTTGGTAAAACTTACACATACATTACTAGCACACATACAGAGGTTGCTGACTTGTAAGACTTAATCTGTCTTTCTTCCTGTACAAAATATCTACTGGGATTTCTCAGTTTGTTGCTATGACTATCTTCTAAACTGGTTATTTGGCTCCTCTTTCTGCAACACACACAAATACCTGGATCGCAATATTTCTAAGGAAATGTTTTATTGACTTCTGACTGATGCACCTAGGCTTTTCCAGGTTATTTAATTTCTAAGGAAGTGAAAATAGAAAGAATTGCCGTTAGAAAAGTTAGAGCATTCCATGTATTACCAAGAAACGCTGTGCAAGAGAACATCTTAACTTTTGATAGAGAAGCTATAGGAGCTGGCCCAAGTACTGCTAACTCCACCCCACCAGCCAAATTTTTGCTTTCTGAGGAATAGAGAAGAATTATTTCAGTACCTGATCTTGATCCCAGTGGTTTCAATACGATTTTCAGTGCCTCAGGCAGAAAGAATGACACAAAAGACAAACTATGCCAAGTTCATTATCAAGGCTTAACACATACTTTGATAGGGATAGCATCGAAATTTTAAGTGAAGTTAACTAGTATTTCAAAAAAGATCCACAATTGCTTTTTATTCCTGTTCCCTTGCCAAAGGATGGAATCTGAATACGAGGGAAAGAGAGACTGAGTTTTGCTTATGCTTCATAATTCTCAGAGCATAAACATTGTCATAACAGCAAAAGAATATTCACTTAGTTCATAGTTTCATAGTTTCATAGATTTAGGGTCGGAAGGGACCTAGTAGATCTTCTAGCCCGACCCCCTGCCAGGGCGGGAGAACAACAAAACTCCAAAACAAAAACGGGACTCAAATGAGTCCAGCCAGGTAGGCATCCAGCCTCTTCTTAAAGACCCCCAGGGTAGGGGCCAGCACCACTTCCCTTGAAGTTGGTTCCAGCTCCTAGCCGCCCTAACTGTGAAGTAGTTTTTGCGGATGTCCAATCTATACCTCCTCTCCATCAACTTGTGCCCATTACTCCTTGTTATGCCAGCGGGCGCTAGGGGAAACAGCGTCTCCCCCAAACCCTTCTGGTCCCCCCTAGTGAGTTTATAGACGGTCACCAGGTCCCCCCTCAGCCTTCTCTTGTGGAGGCTGAATAGGTTCAGGTCCCGCAGTCTCTCACTGTAGGGTCTGCCCTGTTGTCCCCGGATCATGCGGGTGGCCCTCCTCTGGACCCTCTCCATGTTGTCCACATCCCTCTTGAAATGGGGCGCACAGAACTGGACACAATACTCCAGCTGTGGCCTGACCAGCGTCGCGTAGAGGGGGAGGATCACCTCCTTGGCTCTACTCGAGATGCACCTGTGGATGCACGATAAGGTCCGGTTAGCCCTGCCAACCATGACCTCGCATTGTCGGCCCATGTTCATCTTGGAGTCAATAATGACTCCAAGATCTCTTTCTGCCTCCGTGCTCTCAAGTAGGGAGTTCCCCATTGTGTAAGTGTGCTGCTGGTTCCTACTGCCCAAGTGCAGCACCCTGCACTTGTCCGTATTGAAACGCAGTTGAAGGGCAGAACATTATTTACCCCAACATTTGCTATCTAAACACACAGAATAATTGTTTCTGAGCCTTTTAATACAAGAATTTAACAAAGCAGGTGGTACTAACTTCTCTATGGATATCAATTCATGTATGCACCAAGTCAATTTTCCAAGTACAGAAGGATTTTTAAAACACAGAAAAGTAACATTACACTAAAACTTTTTATTACCTTCTCCGAAATACATCCTTTAAGACCTCCAGTTGGGTATAAACTATCAACCCTACTTTCATTCTCTGTTTTCTCAATGCATTTTGGATACTTTTTTCTAATACACTGATGCCACTCTTGATTTCAAGTAATTTCCATCCTAATATATTAGTCTTTACTTGTTATACCCTTTCAGCTTCTATCATCTCATGAGTTGAACTTCATAGAGCAATTGCTGAGTGTTAAAGTCAGACAGTGGTCTGAACTCAAAGCTTGAAACTACAGAATTGCAAACTGTGGAGCATAATCAAGATACAGAACTGAAACGTCTAGCAACAATCTGTATAATAGTGTATAACAGGTTCAACAAAATCTCAAAACCTGAATTTCCCTACTTGGAAAATTTGTATAAAAAAAGAATTTACTTTTTTTTGCATATTGGGTTAACCTCCATCAAGATAAAGAAGTATTTCTTAGGGATCTGAGAACTGATCTTTTACTAAGTTTCAGTAATACTGACTGTCCTATGTAATATTAATTGCAAACAATTAATGGGATTGCTTGTGATCCATTTATTCCCATTGCATGGGAACAATGGAGGAGATTATGTCTGATCTGCAACAGAACACATTTTATTTTTCTTGGCTGTAAGGACTTTGTTTAAATCTTTGGACTATTAAAAGGAAGGAGTGCATCTGAACTACTCTCCCCATCTAGATTAGAACACATCTTTTAATATGGTAATAGGAGTTAGTTTGACCTGGCTATAAAATGTACAAAAGTATTCCTGTACTTCTTCAAGGTTTCTAGAATAGGGCTCCACTACCCTGGGCAACATACATATGTAGTCCCTGGTCTTATGGCTGGATACCTTTTTAGATATAACAAAGTCAATAAAAGACTGTCCCAGAAATCTTATTCCATCAATAGACAAAGACAGAAGGGGAAGATACATATTGCAGACAATCAGAACAAGCAATAGGTCTAAGTCATGTTCCATACAACAATTTAGAATATTTGGACTTTTTCTGGCTGTCCATTTTTAAACAGCTGGTGGGTGCTTTTTCTTGTCAATATTATGGGGATCAGATGCCAAATGATGTAAACCCAACTATAAATAGGAAGTGCAAATGTTAAAATATAACCTGTCATTTGTGGGGATCCTGTGTTAGGACAATGCCACACGGTACATTTACAATGTTAACTGCACTTAAAACATGAACACCCATGTGTTCAAGCAGTAGAATACATTTCTCTTCTTCCTTTCCTCAGGATCTCATGGTCACTGCTGCCCAAATTGCCATCCACTTCTATATCCCCCACCAATTTTGTGAGCAGCAGGTCAAGAAGAGCATGGCCCCTAGTTGGCTGCTCCAGCACTTGCACCAGGAAGTTGTCCCTAACACTCTTCAGAAACTTCTTGGATTGCCTATGTAGTGTTGTACAGTTCTTCCAGCAGATATAAAGGGTGACTGAAGTCCCCAGTAATAAACAGGGCGGGTGACTGAGTAATTTGTTTTAAGAAAGCATCATCCACCACACCTTCCTTGTCTGGTGGTCTATAGGAGACATCCACCATGACATCACCATTGTTCTCTTACCTCTGACCCTAAACCAGAGATTTTTGGCAGGCCTGTTTCCAGTTTCATACTGGAGCTCTGAGCAATCATACAGCTTTTACACCCAGTGAAACTCCTCCACCTCATCTTCTCCCCTACCTGTCCATTCTGAACAGTTTGTACCCATCCATGACAGTGCTCCAGTTATGCGAGCTATTCCACCAAGTCTCTGTTATGCCAATCATGTCACAGTTCCATGACTGTGAGAGGACTTCCAATTCTTCTTCCTCATTTCCCATGCTCTGTGCATTTGTATGCAGACACCTGGGTAACTAGCCAGTTGCCCTACTTCCTCAGGAAGAATGAGAATGCCTCCCCTGTTGCCCTCTCCTCCTTGCGCTTCCTCCAGATCACCCACTTCCCTACACACCTCAGGGCTTTGGTCTTCATCCCCTTGTGAACCTAGTTTAAAGCTTGTCTTACTAGGTTAGTAAGCCTGTCTTTGAAGATGCTTTTCACTCCCTTCATCAGGTGAGTCCCGTCTCTTCCTAGCAGTCCTTCTTAGAACATTATCCCATGGTCAAAGAAGCCAGAGCCCTGCTGGTGACACCATCTGCACAGCCATGCATTAATTTCCCTCTGTGACATCTGGGATCTGGGCTCCAGCCAAGCAGCAGACCTCCTAAGGTAACCGGACAGGCTGGCAGATAGATGTCTCTGTCCCCTGCAGAAGGGAGTCTCCAGCCACAACCTATCACTGCTTTTTGGTGGCAGTAGTCTTGATCCTTCCCATCTAGGGGAGGCCTGGCCTGGCCTTCTCCACCAATGGAATATACTCCTCCCCCTCCGTTGCTAGGGCTCCATAGCTGTTCTCCAGGAAAACTGGGGCAGGCAGAGATGAAGAGTTCTGCCTGCTGCCAAAGGTCACAAGCTTCCAGCTCCCACCCTCCTGGGACTCCATGTCCTCTCTCTTCTCTAGTGCTGCCTGTGACAGTTCTTCCTCCACAGTCCCAGAGGTTTCCTTCAGCACTGAATCAATGAACTCTTCATGGTGGAGCATGATATGGAGGCTCACCACCTCTTTCTGTACTTCTCTTGCCTGTTCCCTGAGACGCACCAAAAGGAGACACTACTCACACCACAGGTGCTCCCCCACCTGGCTGTCACTGGAAGCCAAACATGCACCTGGGTAGAAGCCTCAATGATGAGTGGCCCTGCCTAGACAGGAACCTCACAGGTACAAGCAGAGGCAGTGGCAGGGCTCTGGCATTGCAACATCCTCCATCCATTTCCCTGGATCTCTTAATCTTCCACCTCTCTCTTGCTGCTCTTCTTCCAAGCAGACCTTCCCTAGCCAACTCACCTGTAAGCTGGTCTGTTTACTGTTCCTTTGTTCTAAAAAGGTTCCTTTTTTCCAGCTTCCTCTTACTAAGCTTAAAGGCTCCCCTTTAAGGAAGGGGCTGCAAACTGACCTGCAAACTGAATGGTGAACTGCTTGCAAACTGCTTCCCCTGTTTGTAAGCATGCTCCCTGGTCATTCAGCAAGTCACCTGTACAGTACACATTTTACGGATTGTTTCGATAGCAGATGGTCCTACTTATGTGTGAAAATTTCTTGAATCCACATAAGTTTATTTTATTTTGAATAAGGAGAAGAGTTTTCACAGTTGCAATCTGTTTCTTCCTAAAAGAAGCAGTTTTTCACTCCTACCAAAAACAGTTAGTCACAGACTTAAGCTCTTAGATGTGTTTTTGGACAAGCGAAACAAGTCATACGAACTAAAGATTTTTTTCCACTTGCTTTCTTACAGCGTTTCTCTCTTTCCTCCTCCTTCAGACAATTTTTTCTGCAGGTAAAAAATAGTCTTGAGTTTCATGGGCCTCTTTCCAGTTTACGACAGATTTAATGGAATATTTAAAATACTTTAAGTCCTGGAGTTTGGAATTAATTTAGGCTACATCTGAGGTACAAGTCACTCAGAAAGATATCCTACATTTTAACAGGAAAAAAATCCCCTTAATTCAGACCAAGGGAAAAGAGCAACACTACTTCTAATAAGAAGAAAATTATTTCAGGAATCTTTCTGTATTCTAAGCATCATTTAATTAAAGAACAATAGTGATTGAAATAAACTTCTCAATCAGAGAAAGGAATGGTAAAGGTGTTTATAGTTTGGATCTTCCAGAGTTTTTGGGATCCATGTTTACTCTAGGTCTAGTTGCCCTTGTTCTTAGATTGCCCTCTTGCCCTCTCAATGTCATTCCATGTTAAAACCCAGCCAATCCACCACTGCTTTAGTTAGAATTTGGTGGAGATATGTCAACATATTATACCAAATCAGTCTCAAGAAACAACTTCTAACACCAGTTATAGAAACGGCAGAGATCTCCTTGTATACTTTATTAATATTTAATTAATCATATTATAGTTTCATAGTTTCATAGTTTCTAGGGTCAGAAGGGACCTGAGCAGATCATCTAGTCCGACCCCCTGCCATGGCAGGAAGAGCACTGGGGTCAAATGACCCCAGTAAGGTGGTCATCCAACCTCCTCTTAAAAACCCCCAGGGTGGGAGCCTGCACCACCTCACTTGGAAGCTGGTTCCAGACCCTAGCCGCCCTGACCGTGAAGTAGCGCCTCCTGATGTCCAACTTAAACCTTCCCTCCGCCAGCTTGTGACCATTGTTCCTGGTCACTCCTTGCGGCGCTCGGGGGAACAGGGACTCCCCCAGCGCCTGCTGATCCCCCCTAACCAGTTTATAACAGGCCACAAGATCCCCCCTCAGCCTTCTCTTTTGAAGGCTGAACAGGTTCAGGTCCCGCAACCTTTCCTCATAGGACCTACCCTGCTGTCCCTTGATCATACGAGTGGCCCTCCTCTGGACCCTCTCGATGCTGTCCACATCCCTCTTAAAGTGCGGCGCCCAGAACTGGATGCAGTACTCCAGCTGCAGCCTGACCAGTACCACATAGAGGGGGAGGATCACCTCCTTGGACCTGCTCGAGATGCATCTGTGGATGCACGACAAGGTGCAGTTGGCCTTCCTGGCTGCCTCCCCACATTGCCGACTCATGTTCATCTTGGAGTCAATAATGGCTCCCAGATCCTTTTCCACCTCTGTGCTGACAAGAGGGGAGTTCCCCAGCCTGTATGTGTGGTGCACATTAATCTAATATTAGTATTAGATTAATGTAATAATTTGTATTTTGCAATTCACCCAAAGTGAAACTTCTTTGGACAGCAGCTATATTACAGTATTGGCAGTAGAAATGTAATATGGCATTCCATTTCAATGGACCAGGTAGTAGCCAGAGTATCTGAACCATGCAGCACTAGAGTGAAGAGTACCTTATCACCACTGAGAGAGTAATTAACTAGACAAGTCAGAAAAGAATGCGAGTGACATCTGAAACTTCAAACATTAAAGGACTGAGCTGCTGTTGAACTTAATGCATTAACACCTAAGCTCTGTTGGCAGCTGAGGGTGAAGTGTGATGAGAGGTAAGCAGAGGTAAAACCCATTAGAAGGATAAAATAAAAATCCTGAAGCACCATATAATACCATATTAAGAACTTGTCACTAAAATCACTGCACCTAGAAATAAATCTGTTGACCAAGTGCAAGACAGGGATTAATCAAAGCAACTTCATCTTAGAAGCATACTGAATTCTCCAGGCTAGGCCAAAGCTAGCCTCGCTCAAGAAATGAATGAGCTGGCAGAGGTGAAAGGTTTAAAACAAGTAATAAGACCTAACAGTTTCTTGAGAACATTTAGGTCAGAGAATGAAAACTCTTGAAAGCCTGATGATAGAATGAAGGTTTATTTCATGCTTCAAGACAGAGCTGTCCAACTTCTAAATGGCCGGAGGCCCTAATGTGCCACAGGCTACACTAGTGGAGCCTACACCTCCATGGGCCACTCCATGGTAAGCCATACCCTCCCCTCCCCTCCCTGACCTGCACACCATGCAGATACCCCCGCACCCCACTGCAACATGTGGACACCCACCACTGCTGCACTGCACACCTACTTGACTTTTGGTCACCCTCAGCTCCCCCAACCATGCTTCACTGCCCTAAGGCAGGGGTAGGCAGCAAAAGATGGAGGAAGGAGGGGCATCCAGAGTGATGAAGGGAGCAGTAGTCAAGCAGTAGCTGGGGGGTGACAATTTAACCCCTCACAGCTTACATGTGGTCTGTAGGCCACTAGTTGAACAGCCCTGCTTCAAGCTATCAATGGAAAACCTACAAAGTGATTTGGCTTATACTACTGGGTTGTTCCTACATGGTGCATATAAAGCTCAGGCCTACATAATGTGAAAATTCTGATAAATTAAATAACAAGGGGCAAGGATGTCTTACAGTAATAGCTTTTATTCAACCAACTGCATAGCTGAGATAGAGTTTGACAAGCTTTCAAATGCTGGGAATATTTCTTTCAAGTCCCGATCTTTGTTGCATTTATGCTGTAGTTGTTTGATAATATTTCTTATCAGTTTCAGTGTGGGGTGTTAGATGACTACCAAAGTGGTACAGTCACAGGGGACTGCTTCTTGTATTAAAGGAGGTTATTGCAGGGTATTTGGACAGCTCTTTCAAATGTATGGTTTCTTCTTTACTGGAGCATTCTTGTCATATAAAGGAAGATTTTAACCTACCAGGTGGGCATTCTTCAAAGCAGATGAGGTGGTATGGTATGTGAGGGCTGAATTGTATATTGAAGCTTTTTCAATGTGCTTGGGGTGATTGTTGGTCTCAGGGTGTTTATACACATGCTCCAAGAGTGGGGAGGGAGGCGCTCTAATTAAAGTGGTTCTGAGAGCAGATCTAATTAAAGTGCCTGGAGCATCTCATGAATCAGTGTCCCCATGCTGCAAAATGGTGGCTCGTCAAGTGAATTTTAGCTAAGGCACCCTCACTGCCATTTTTCAGTGTGAGGACACTGATACACGAGATGCTGAAGTCTGCTAGAGCTCAGTTATTACCACACTCCAGCAGACTCAATTGATCGAGTCTGTTCCAACCTGCTGTAATTACAGGGCATCAGAGCAGCCTCACTGTTCATGTATAGGCACCTTTTGTGTCCAGACAGCTTAGAAATGTTTGGCTGCTTGCAGATGTTAAATGAAAAAGGAAAAAAACTGCTTTACTGGAAGCAGCAGCACATTAGTTGGAACCATCTCTGCAGCGCCTGCATAGATTGGGAACTTCAGTGGGGCTTTTGGGTGCTATTAGCTAAAGCTGATTCAATCAGCTATTAGATAAAAGCACCAAAAAAAGCCCCACTGAAGTGCCCAGTCTATACAGACATCAAGCAAGCCAGGTCCGACTAATGCACTGCCTCTTCTAGGCACGTGCTGGGTTTGTCACTCAAATGTGCCAAGTTTAAAGTAAAGCGCTGTCTTTTGGCTTTTTTAAACATCCACAAGCAGCCTTTGTTTCTAATTTCACCTATTAAAGTTATTTGGTAGATTTCCATTGAACATGAGGATATTGAGACCAAAGAGGGAACGGTTGTTTTGGATGCTACGAACCAAGGACTTAATCCTGATATTGGTTTTATGGCACATGATAACCTCCCTGACTCCTGAACTTTCCTCACACATGGAAAGTAATGACTTTCCTGCTTTCTGATAGGCCTTGATCTTCCAGTAATCAGCTTCTTTTCTTTTGCTAACTGTTCATCTGCTACCCTGGGAATTTATCTCCCCACTCTTTCAACTGTTTTCTACTATGCTGTGCTGGCTTTTACTCCTCAGACCTGAAGAAGAATGCTTGCATTTGAAAGTTTGTCAAACACTATCCCAATTATGCAGTTGGTCCAATAAAAGATATCACCCTAAGAAATCTTTCCTTTTCTCACAGAACCTGGTCTATCGTGGTTATAACATCACTCTTAAATTATTTAACCACATGAACAGTACCACTTAAACGTGCCCTTTTTTTTCTAGGGTGGAGACCTCAAGTGGTAGTTATTTACACCAGTCAGTGACCTGACTTGCAGGTTTATTAGAAAGAGGTATTTAGCTATGTTAATTTCAAGTCATGCAGAATGCACTTTTTTACATACTAATTGGTTCAAAGAAGCATAAGCATCTCATGAAGTAGGCTGTTGCCTATGAAAGCTTTTGCCTTTTTGAACCAGTTATCCCCTAAGGTGCCACCATGCTCTGCCTTCTGCAAGTTTATTATTGATCTGCTAATACTAAAAATAAAATGCCCATATGTCTTAGAGCACCCGTGGCATATTTCACAAGTCCTGTAACTAAGAACTTCTAGGAATAAGGATGAAATAAGCTGTTTAGATTTAAGTCTACATTAGTAACCTCTAATTAATTGAAATCTCTGGAAGAGCAGTGAAGACTGCCCATTTTCAACAGTGCTTTTGTTCTTGGGGGTGCTGTCTCTTGTAGGCCATGGACATTTAATTTTAGTTAAAAACAATGTTTTTCATATAAAACCTTTTGATATTGCTAATAGTTTGCCAGTACTATTATAACTGGTTCCCACAATAAAATATATTAACCACAATTACTTTTAAATGAATTCACCCATCTGATCAACCTCTCTGTACTGAAAGCCATTGCAACAAACAAGTGGCCTTTGTAATATGACAAGCAGACTATTTGTAGATGATGAAAATTCTGGCAGTCATGAAAAGCCAAAGAAAGTTTCTCCCCTCAAAAACAAAAAGCTCATTATTTTTCAAAATGACTACTTTAGCTTATCTGTTGATTGCAACAGCAATTTTACTCTAGTTAGAGTGGGGTTGAGGACAAGCACTCATGCAACATGGATTCACCTTTTTGCTTTTATGAAGTTAAAAATAAAACCAGCTTAAGTTACACAGGTTAGCAGCTAGTAAACCTCTTATATTTTCTCTATTATACTCACACCACAGGTCATTTAAGAGTCATATTCAAAAGAAATAATACACATTCAACAACTATTAAAGGATTATTGAATATTAGGGAAAATCTATAGGACACTCTAAAATAAGTAGTTGTACCAGAAACCTGACCATGTCTTATAATTATCTCACACGGGGAAAGAAATAATGCTACCGAATCCTTATAGGAAAAGCCCTAGACAGAATTATGAAACTTACTTAATATAGTGTAGTAAAACAAACCAACTTGCTATAAATGCTTACTTTCCTATCAGCTCTTGAAGCTCAAACAGGCAGGGTCTACCACATTCAGAAAACAAGGTTCTCATGCTCTTTCTGCTGCCTTCAAATGGAGGACAGTCTGCTTCTTAAAAAGGGCAGTTCCCGCTAACCAAAGTAGTACATTATAAAACAAATAAACAAACATCCCAAATGTCCACTACGAAATGCAGAGTTGGACATCATTAAACAGCTTCAATGATTTCAGTTATTTCCAAGTATTAAAAAATACTCATGACAATTTTTTCAGAACCTCAACCACAGACAAGAAAGGTATCAACAACATCTCTCAACCACTGTAGTTAATTTGTCATCCAGGACAGGAGAGACTGTTCCCCAGCAAAATATTCCATGTCACTGAAAAGGAAGGACATTACCCACAGTAAAGGAAACAAACTCCCATCCTCACGCTCCCTACACCATTACCAAAATATTACTAATTCCAAGGAATACAGAGAAACTGTTTGTGTACCACTTAATATGGTGAGCAAACCTAAGGCACATGGTAGAAACAATTCATGCTAATTTAGATTCACGTGCTAAGATTTTCAACTGACTTCTATTATTTCTATCAGCACAACACATTGGTAAGTAACACATCAAGAGAGAAGATACACCATACGGGCAGAACAGGTGGTCTGTTTAGCAAACAAGAACAAGGAGGGGTGAACAATTTCTTGTTCACCAAAGCATTGAGAATTGCCAGAACTGAAAAATTAAATAGAATCTGTGCTGCTGCCTTAAATGCTTGAGGTGGGCGAATGACGCATGTAGTTATCCATGAATATTCATTTAGAACTATAAAGGAATTCATTTCAGCCACATTTGTGCCCTTCTGTTTGTTCTCCGCAGCAATCAAGTTTTCCTCAGAAGATATGAAAATAATATACAGAATTACATATGCCACAATTTGTGGAAACTAGCAAGTCACAGAGATTTTCTTGGAGAAGGATCACTCATCCACATTCAGAGTAAAAAGACACAACTTAACTTGTAGCTGACCACAAGTGTATTACAGTTAACTAACAGGTTAATCTATCCATGTAGAACCTTATTTCACCAGGTCTGACCAACAAATTCTAATAGCTGAAGAGTGTACACAGCTCAGTATTTGATCAGCTTGTCATATTCTGAACAGGACAGGAACAAATTCTGGCCTTGTGGACTATGAGCAAGATCTTAGTCCTGTTATTAAAAGTGGCACAGCTGAATTCTGCAAGCCTTTGAAGTAAGAGACCAGATTCTGTAGTCCGTGACAAAGACCTAAAGTGATGGATATAGTATTAAATATTTAGGAGAGGCTTCATATGAGAAGGTGTGCGCAAAGCTGCACACCACTTTTTTCATTAATCACATTACCATAGCCATAGATTGATTTTTCCTGCACCTTGGCTAGCAACATTTTTCCAAGTTGACGGAATTTGGCAATTTAAAATGGTGGAAAAGTGGGGAAAAAACCCACGCACAAATGTGGAAAGCATTTGAACATTGTAGTGATGATGGTCCAAGAAATGTTTTTGAAGCAAGGTTTTTTGGTGATATAGTTTACTGGAGCAACTCTATAGTTGGGAGAGATGCTAGACAAGCTTTTGGGCACCAAGTGTCCTTCTTCAGGATGAGAAAAGAAACTTAGACCTCAACAGGTGTCCTGAACCTGAAAAAGGGTGCTCTTCCAACTATAAGTTTGGTCCACTAAAAGATATCAACAAAGAAACAAAACCTTGCTAAAAAGCATTTGAGTTTATTTCACAAAAAACACACAAGAAAACTTGACAAAAATTATATGTGGTAGTGGATGTCAGTATATATAAGTCTCTGATATTCTTATAGCCTCTGTCGCTGGGATAGCAGCTCTAAGAAACAAAATTGCAGCCATGTCTGAGCTAAGGAATGGGGGATAAGTGTATCTCTTCTTCAAGTATCTCTACGTATATTTTGGGTACAAAACCAACATCTAAAAGGACAGTTAGCCTTAATGCTAATATTATCAAATAAAGAAGCATTGGCTTATAATGTGATGATTACTGTGGAGTCACTAGCAAGCTACACATACATTCGGACTGGGATCATGACTGCTAGATAGGTGCTATGGGATTCGAGAGTGCTACTGAGCATCACTAAATGAGACAGGCCAGCTCTTCTCCTCCTTCCTCCTATTCATGAGAACTGATATTCTGTGTCCTTGAAAACAGTTAGCCTGGTTGCTTTTGATATGTGACAGAGGACACATTGGTATGTGCTGGACAATATTTCTTGTTACTTGGCAACAGTTCTTTTCCTCTTAGCAACAGAAATAGAAAAGTAGAGGCTTTTGAAGAGAGGAAAGAACATTGAACATGAAAAGTGAAACCCTCATATTCCATTGTCAGCAGATCTCTTAGCCAAAAAGGATTTTAATTTTCACTTTGAGGAAGAAGTGATGTGCATAAGTAAAATTACATAACAGCTGAATTTGTGACTGTAGGCTCTTTGTCATGGGGGGCTGTCACTACATTTTTACAGAACCTAGCACAAGCACATCCCAGGCTGGCCAGGCTGTAGACTACAAATGCAAAATAAGAGATTTAACAGATATACCTACCTACCTATCAATATATATGACTTTTTAACTTCATACCTAATTCTCTTAATCTGTAATATTTAAAACAACAGATGATGATAGTATTGTTCAGCCCACCGGAAAATAAAGCTTTGTAAACTTTGAACTCCCCCAGCAATACCATTTTTATATTTATTTGCTTCATGCTAAAAGCCTGGGGGAAATAGTGTCTTCTTAGAATTCAGCACGGTAAACTGTAATTGCACATATACTCATACAAGTATATGTGCGTGAGTATGTGTTAAACTATTAAACTATTGTTAAACTATTAAATCATCTATTTAAAAAAAATAACCAACCATCATAATTGTGCCATGGAATTGATCTAATATCTGAATTAATCCTTCTAATAATTTGCTGATGAATTTTGTCATGAACATCTTTCTCCAAAAAAAGCCTAGCTGTTCTTTGTGTTCAACTCTTGCCCGGTTTGTTGCGAGCAATTGGATGGACTTAACTACAGAAAAAAAGTGCTTCTTCTCACTGTTAAACCTGCCCTTTTCAAATGAAAAGTTCCCCTTAGACAATTGCTCCCTCTCTCCTGATCTGTTAAGCTGTTTTCCACTCTGTGTTCATATTGGACTTTGTTTCCTGGGTTTCATTTTTCTGTATTAATTAAATGTCCTCCCATAGTGTTATTGCAACTTCATTTAGACTAAGTACAGGCACTAAAAAAGCCTGAGGCATAATCAATCCAAGTTATACAGTTTTCTGCAAATGGTGTAGGTTAGACTGGTAGCAAACAGAACACGTGTTCGTCGTTTGGTGGGGGGAGGCATGCAGGCTGCCTGCACTGGCTGAGGCCAGCAGATCGGGGGCACTCCTATGTTCTTCCCAGAGTGCCCTCTGGACTCCTTGGAGCCAGAGACTGCCGAGCACAGCCAAGCGCCAGGGTCCACCCCTGATTGGCTGCTGGGCAGAGGCAAGAACTTCCCCTTCCTCCTGGTATGCTGTCTGTCAGCCACCGGCATCTGTCAGCTGTAGGTAAAGCGCATGGGGCGGGGGGAAGGGATGCGTTTGTGTCACTGCACGAACCCTATCACAAAGCACTC
>NW_017729032.1:257272293-257279808 GCF_001723915.1 Gavialis gangeticus | reverse complement strand
ATGCTGTCTGTCAGTCACCGGCATCTGTCAGCTGTAGGTAAAGCGCATGGGGTGGGGGGAAGGGATGCGTTTGTGTCACTGCACGAACCCTATCACAAAGCACTCCATGATGTACACACAGACCTAACACTGAGCTGAGGAGAGCTCCTGTGAGTGGATGCAGCACCACAGAGCCCACAGTCTGCCAGGCGAGGGTGAGCATTTCTCCCTCCACCATCCGCTCCCCCACTGCATGCCTACAGTTGACAGTGGCCTGTGGCTGACAGATGACATGGCAGAGGGAAAGAGAAATGCCTATCACCCTAGTTGGATTCCACGGTCCTGTGCTCATTTGCCAGGGTTCTCTTGGGCTCAGTGTCTGGTCCGCGTGTACATCATAGGGTGCTTTGTGATGGGGTTTGTGCAGGACCACAGACATCTCCCTTCCCCCCCAAGCTGCCTGCCTGTGGTACTCAGCCATAGCAGCTAAGCACAGAGCAAGTGCCAGCGTACCTCCCTGTGAGCAGGGGTTAGGGAGAGGCCACAATAGGAGCCTAGGTTGCTAGCGGACAATGACCTACCATGAATCAATAGGGGATCTGGTACAGAAGTTCAATTCACCGGTCCAGCCTAAATTGATTAAGGATGAGTACACATCAATCCAGGTCTATCTTAGACTGGATTTTGCCATTTTTAAACCTGTCTTTGTGTGCTGAGCTTCTGTTCTGTTATGGGTATAGCCCGGTTACTGATCACCAGAGATCCTGGTTTTCTCTAATTAAAAATTGCAAAAGATCTGATTAAAAATTGAAAGTTCTCTGATTAAAAACCCAAAAGTCTGTGATAAAAATTAAAGCCCCCCCACAATACCCCCCCAACACTGCTGGTGCCCCACACTCCCCCACACAGTCTCAACAGCCCTCCTGATGTCCCTCACAACAGCCCCCCAGACATGCAGACACAGACACTGACACCCACCCCAGCAGGTAAGTGTGTGTGGGGGGAAGGGGTGGGGCATGGCGGAGGAAAGGGAATGTGCTTGGGGGGTAGATCAAGAAGGGGGAAGTGTGACCCTGTGCCCACTCCCAGGAGCAGGGCCAGGGGGTGAGGGTAGGGGAGCCATCCTGTGGGCCACACACATGCTGGCAGGCCTGATAGGAGGTTCGCATGTGGAGGCCACCACCGCAACTATGCCACTGCACCCTGCGCTACCATCCCAAGGCCACCTGCATGGCTTTGTGGGCAAGTGGTGCAGGGCGCGGCAGCGGCAGTGCAGTGGCAACCACCGTGTGTGGGCCACATATGTGCCGCCCCACCGGGGGGTGAAATGGGGAGTTTGCACACAGTGGCATGCCCCACAACTGGCTGCAAGGCTCCACAGCATTGTGGGGTGGTGACAGCTGCATGCGGGGTTGGGGGGGCTTTGCAGGCAAGCACTGCCACCATGGAGCCATGCCCTTTGCCCCTGGATCCTAGAGGTAAGTGGGGCTTGGGGGCTGTGGGGCAGGGCTGAGGAAGATGGTTGGGGGCTGAGGGAGTGGGGGTGCTTCTGTCCCCAAGCAGCACATCGCAGCTGGGAGCAGGGCCAGGGGGTGAGGGCAGGGGTTTCCTTCTGCGGAGCACTTTTCAGGCAAGTGATGAGGGTGCAGTGTGGTGGTACCTGCAGAGCTGTGCTCGGAGCTGTGCATCTGGCAGCAGCAGTGCAGCATGGGGTGGTGGTGGGGATAGCTGCATGCCGCCTGGCCACCTCCATATTGCTGCTTCCACTGCTGCCTGGCGGCCAGCTGCACAGCTCCAGGTATGGCTGTGCTCTGGCTGCATGCCAGCCTCCTTCTCCCCCTCCCCTGGACAGGCAGCCAGGCGGCATTTGTGGGGCCTGCACATGGAGGGCACCACCACACTGCACCCTGCATCTCTTGCTCACAAAGCGTCCCGCAGAGGGGCACCGCTGCCCTCACCCCCTGGCTCTGCTCACAGCTACAATGTGCCACCTGGGACCAGCAGCACCCACCACTCCCTCAGCCCCCAGCCATTTTCCCAGATCCCTGCTGATTATTTATACTAATAAAAATGTAATGTCTGTACTTGGCCTTAAGTTATTTCCAGCAGGGCAATCAGCATATGGGGAAAGGCTCATTTGTTTAATTGTCCTTCAGCCCATTCTGGGAATCATTACAACTATGTATTGGTAGGACAGACAGATATGATTTCTGGCAAAGCCAAACAGAATTCAAGAGATGTTTGGGGAAGACAGATTGGAGATGGAGAGTAAGAAAGGAATATGCCTCAGACTCATTTGCTTCTTTAGACATGAGACCAGAAAGTTTGGCCACAATGAAAGGTCTTCTTTTTAATAAATAGTTTCTTCCACCTAAACTCTATTGCCCAAAGCTTTATTCAAGGTTTAAAATTACTGTTTAAAATTCAAGTGAGCCAAGAAAGAGGCACATAGTAAAGTTTAGGCAAATAAAGGGCTGAAGACACTGTGAGGGGAAAAGAAAATGGTCATAGAGTCATAGAATCAATGAGTCGGAAGGGACCTAGACAGATCATCTAGTCCGACCCCCTGCCATGGGCAGGAAGGAGCACTGGGGGTGGCAGGGGTCATAAGACCCCAGCCAGGTGCCTATCCAGTGTCCTCTTGAAGATCTCCAGGGAAGGTGAGAGCACCACCTCTCTGGGAAGCCTATTCCAAGCTCTGGCCACCCTTACCGTGAAGTAGTTCTTCCTATTATCTAACCTAAACCTATCCTCCCTCAGCTTGTGGCCATTGTTCCTGGTGACCCCAAGGGGGGCCCTGGTGAACAGACTTCCCCCAAGTCCTTGCTGGTGGCCCCTGATAAGGTTGTAGGCACCCACAAAATCCCCCCTCAGTCTCCTCTTGTGAAGACTGAAGAGATTCAGGTCCTTCAGCCTCTCCTCATAGGGCTGGCCATGGAGGCCCTCAACCATACAAGTGACCCTCTTCTGGACCCTCTCCAGGTTCTCCACGTCCTTCTTGAAAACTCTCATTGCATCTCCCCACAAATCTTTTGCAGATAAAGAAGGGATAAATGCCACGCTATTCTGCATAGTATTACTCTTTTTTTTGAGAGAGAGAATCATGGATTTACTTCATGCTGACAGAGTAAATGAAACAAACACCTGGAAAGTTACTCCTGTAAGGTGAAATCCCCATATATTCTAGATTTAGACAGTACTCTTTTACCAGGCCTTCCTGGAGTTGCTTCTGTTACCTATTTTATATCACTTAGGCAGCTGGACCATTTTACTAAAGTGGTAAAGTTAGGTGTGAATACACATATTGTCCTTCATCATTCTAAAATGCACACATTATAAATCATATCTGTTAATTTAACAGTAGCTTCTCTTCCAGATAAAAGGGTCAAAGAGGAGGCAACTGTCCATAGTGATTCATCTAGTATCCTCAGAAGAGTGAAGGGAACAATGGGTAAGCAAACTGCACCCAGAGAATAGCTAATCAGTGTTAACTACCCTACCAGTCCTGCTGCTATCATCTTCTCAAATATGAAGGATGGTAGACACTTAGCAGATGACTTGCAGCATTCTGCTTTAAAAAGACATAGGTATATTATTTGTCATAGAAGAGACAATGACAAAACCATCACGTCTTCCTAAAACAAAACAAAAAAAGAACAATTATTTCAAAGATTTAGAGCTTTCTTTGTTTTTTCCAGCCAATGTTTTGGGGCTATTTACATTTATTGAAGGGAGAAGAGAAGTTGAGTTGGCTAAACTTGAAGAAAACCACAATAGAGCTATAAAAAGAACAGCCCAAGTACTCATTACAGTAAAAATTTAGTAGCACTGGTACATTACAGTTTGGGTTTCATTTTTTAGCAGGACTCAGTATATTACATTATTGCTAATATATTAAAAGGAAGCATAATATTGTCTCTCAAAATCTAATACTGTGATTATGTAAACAAGAAGCTGATGATGTAATGTTTAAGAATTTTTATCTTTCTTTCAGTATGATAAAGTCAAAAGGGATAGCAAAGGCAAATTAGAAATAATACACACAAGTGAAAATATGGATAAATACAAATTTGCATCTTAATAGCTTTGTGATACAGAGCTCATGATTAGTATTTGCATTACTTGTTCTGTGTATACATATCCTTTTTAAATGTCCCTAATCTTCTTGTATTGAGTAGCACCAAGAACATTATTTTCTTATACAGATATATGTGATTGGGGAAAGGTTTCTGTCCCAGGGAAAGAAGTAACAAGGGATACTTCCCGGCAACAGGAGATGCAGCACAGCAGGGGCAGAAGGAAGAGCCCACATGGCTCATCAGCAGCCTCTTCATTCAATTAAGGTCAGCCAATGACGTCAGCCTCAAACACCGGCCGGCAGAAATAAAAATGGCAGCTGATGCCGTGGAGAAGGGGGAAGAGGGCAGCAAGAGAGGGGAGCTGCAGCCGCCTCAGGGAGAGGAGAAGATCTTCCCCACGGGACCCACAGAACCTGACGAGCCAGGGATAGACATCGGCAGCGCGGGGCGGAGCGCCTCGTCAGGTGCATGCATGGGACGGCAGGGGAGCGATAGGTACGTTGGACTCAGAGACAGAGCCAGAGCAGCACCCGGAGCCCGAGCAGACCCCAGGTGGGAGTATTGGGATGACTGGGGCGAGGAGAAAGCCACGCCAGAGGGAAAAGACCCTTGGAGAGCCCTGACTGGGTTACAATCGGGGTGGGTATTGCCGCCGGTCCCAGCCGGGCCAAGAGGAGAATGGGAGAGAATCCTGAAGGTGACTGGCGAGGAGTAAAGCATTCCCAAGATAGAGCAAGGGAAAGGATAGGAAGGGGACAGGGCGTAGCCACGTCAGGAGGTGGCTCATCATTTTTGTGTTTTGTTGACACATTTTGTTTGGTTGCCCCGTGCAAAGGGGCAGAGTGGAAAGTGCAGGGGTATTCCCAAGGAACGGGGCCGAGGAGGAGCCTTGGAAGGTTTTTTTGTGTTTCCCTGAAAGAAGGGGTGGAGGCAAGGAAGGCCGAGAGGGCGGGCCCACACGGGCGAACTTGTCCAACGTCAAGCCATGAGAAGCGATCCCACCAGAGGGGACGAGGCCGACGGAGGAACAACTCACCGGAGGGGGCATGAGGCCGGGGTGTAGGGATGGTGGAGCCCCGTGAATGACCGCTGGGCGAACCATGGGCCACTGAGCACACCCGACTACCAATCCCATCTACTGCGGAACAACAAGTCGTGGCAGGTGAGAACGGGGGAGGCAACTCGAGGGGGAGACACCTGCTTGGTCAAGACGCCTTACGTTTACCACCAGGGCAAAGGTCGCATGAGAACAACTGTTTGAAGCCCGGCGGCCACAGTTTCCTTGAGGACTTAAGTATGTGCAAAACATTCTTATAAAGTTGGCAAATACTTTTTTCTTTTTAAAAAATGTGTTCATTTATACAAGGTTCTAGATAATAAAACAGAATACTATTACTAATACCATATAGTGACAAAAAAACCCAACAAAAACCTCTGAGTTCCACAAGACACAAGATTTTGTCTCTCAATAGTCTGTACCAAAAAAGACAAAAGCAACTGAATTTCACATGTTAATCTCTATGGCCACGTCCACACATACCACACGAAATTCTTCATGCTGAAATGGAGCAGCACTGTGGGGGGGGGGTTACCACTGGATATCCAAGGCTCAAAAAAAAACCATGCAAAAAAAAGCAGAGTGGCACATGTGGGGGCAGTGTGCACTGGCCAGGCTCCAAGCAGCAGGATTGGTGCTGCTGTAGCACCAGGAGCCCCCCCAGGAACCCAGGGCAGGGCTAACCTGCCATGTTCCAGAGGGCACGTGGAACAGGCATTCCCCAGGCACAACTAACAGTGGCACAAGATGTCCCACTGCTAGTTGTCCACTGGGAACCAAACATCCATGCTTGTATGAATGCGGCCTATGATGCCACCCTTCCCTATCTTATGCTGTTCAAGAAGGGACAATAACAGCAACAAACCAAACCAAAGAATAGATGAGTAACTATGCAAAGGAAAAGTAAAATGAAGTAATAGGAAGTCAGTTTGAATAAATTAGTTAAATTTACTCACATCTGAACAGTGCAGACACCATGCTGTAGTACAGATTGTTTGGGAAAATACAAGGTATGAACAATACTCCAAATTCCTTACTTGCTTCTGTACAAATCAAAATAAAATCAATGGACAAAAAAGTTTTTCATGTACATAATAGCTCTCATTTTCATAATTTTTAAGTAAAATATTGTGTAGTCTAGTAAAAAAGTTATTAATTTGGATCCCATGCGATTCATGTAAACTTTCACTGACCTATAGGGTGACCTCAGGAAAAGAACTTTATTGGTTGTCTCAGTTTCTTTATCTATAAAATGAAGAAAATGATACTTTTACCTGTTTTACAAAGCACAGAAGTGAATGCATGAAGCAGAAGAGCTTTGCACTCATAGAGAAGCTGGTTATCATACAGACAATCTCAGTTTTTGCCTACAGATATTTACAAAGGGTAAAAATGCTAAACTGAAATAATTGAAAGACCTATTCACAAGTTTCCTCCCAGTTGTGTTCTTCCTTTATGCTGGGCTTCATAGGGCCTCATATGCAGATCTTATCTGCTGTTCTCCTGCTACCTCTCATCAAAAGAGCTGCTAAATCTGTTTGTTTCTTCTTTTTCTGCTCTAGAAACCACAGGATATTTTCTATCTTGTCTGTTGTAATAAAGAAAGATTGCCAAGACTAATTAGTTTTGGCCTAAATTTAACCTATTTAGTGAAAAACTAGTGATATCTTTCTCTTCATAACAAAGCTAAGCTATAACTTTTAAAAATGCACGTCATACAAGTGTGTTGCACAAAAACATTATAAATATTTTAAGCACCTTTTCTACATTAACAATATCAAAATCTAAACTAGCATTACTATGTTCAAATCCATACCATCTTATCTGGAAACCAGACATTTCAAGTTTTAATTTAACAGTATAATATGTGCATTTGTATTAATAAACATGTCATGATTTTTAACCCTTTTTTAAATGCATTTCAGACATATAGATGGCCAAAAGTAT
This sequence comes from Gavialis gangeticus, assembly GCF_001723915.1. Taxonomy (NCBI): domain Eukaryota; kingdom Metazoa; phylum Chordata; order Crocodylia; family Gavialidae; genus Gavialis; species Gavialis gangeticus. Next base: position 257,272,746 of record NW_017729032.1, on the reverse strand, counting down.
CCAAAGATTTTTGCAGGTGTTGGTTATAGCTGTATTGGTTTAAGGACACAGACAGGCAAGGTTCTTTGGGTAAATGTGGTATCCTTTATTAAACCAACTAAATAGTTTGGAAAATCATTCTTTGTAAGCTTTTAGGCACAAACACCCTTCTTCAAGCATAGGGAGAGTCTCCTGGGGTGTGCGTGTTTTCCTGGGTGGAATAGAATTATAAGCCAATATACAAAATGCAGGTCTATGAAAATGCAAACGCATGGCTGGGAAGATCAGAGTGGATGGGAGGTAACAGGTGTGAGACAGGTAGGTAGGGTGGGGAGGGAAAGGGGGCAATGTTGACCTGGTGACGGAACGTAGCTGGTATTTTACAAACAAAACCAGGTCTATCACCAGGTCAACAACGTCATTCATATTTTACCAGCTACATTTTCATTTGGTCAACATTCCCCCTTTCCCCAC
>NW_017729032.1:257267283-257272062 GCF_001723915.1 Gavialis gangeticus | reverse complement strand
CCCCACCCCACCTACCTGTCTCACGCCTATCATCTCCCATCCACTCTGATCTTCCCTGTCAAACATTTGCATTTTCATAGACCTGCATTTTGGAGAGCACACAAACACCACAAACTCTGTTTGTGTCCGAAAGCTTGCAAAGAACAATTTTCCAACTATTTAGTTGATCTAATAACAGATATCACATTTACCCAAAGAGCCTCGCCTTCCAAGATTTTTGAGTGCTATTTCCTCATTCTTTTATCAAGTTGGAAAAAAGTATCCATTTTTTTCCAACATGCCTAGAAGATTAAAGAATTAAAGCCAACAAATGAGTACTATTTTCCTTTGAAAAACTAGGGGATGGATCAAAAAATGGCCTAAGACTGACCTTTCAAAACAAATGGAGCTATAAATTGGTGATAACCAACACATCCATTATATTTTTATATGCAACAAAGAAAAAAAGCCTCAGAAATATTTGCCAAACAAATATTTGACTAATTAACTACAAAATCAAAAGTTTACAAGTTTCATCAGCCAACAACACAGAATTTAAAAAAAATGAAAGATCTTGATAAAAAAGGAGTCTGGACTTTCTAGTAAGCCTTTGATATTTTGTTAAATTACTTGGTATTTTCATAGAGGTATTTTTTGTTTATACCTAGTGCATCAAGGGAAAAATACATTTAATTTGGTCTAGCATGCACCCTTACAAAAATAAAGAGTAAAATAAATGGAAGCTGATATTTTGGTGAAAAATTACTTACTGATATTAGTAAATGGCCATTTAGTAACTAATATCCTTGCCGTTAACACACAAGCAAGAGCAACAGGTGAACAAATTAAAAAGCATCAAACAAGCCTGCTTACTTACTTAAAATTAAATACATCTCGTGTATAGAGGAGCACCAAGTGTTTTATGCTCACCTGGCTCTCTAAAGATCAATGAAATAAATGTATGCCCTTCTATACTGATAGGTCAATAGAAAGAAAAGTTAAGGCAGTATTTACAGACCAGATGGAGAAATGCCTGCCAATTTTGGATGCAACGTATGATGCATCTTTCTCTTAATCTATTTAACCGCTTACTACTAAGAACACCTATAAAACTAAGTTCCAGGGCCTCATTTACTAAAGATAGATGCCCAGATTTCTAAATGGTGTCTATACTTTTGGTTGCCACAGAAACCAAATGACAACATAAAAATGAGACCTGTTTTTCTCCAAGTTCAAGAGCTGACCTATAAGGAAGTACCAGAAGTCTGGATTAAGAAATCTCAGGCTCCTGTTAGAAATATGCTGAAACTGAAGGACAACTCTCTGCACAATACTGGGCATATCTACATGAGTTGTTTACTGTGGAGTAGAGTAATTAGCTCTGCAGTAAACATCTCCCATCTACACATGCCCTATTAGGCTGTAGAAAAGTAATGGACTCTGCAGCAGGGTATTTACAAGTATTACCCTGCTGTGGAGTTTTTTACTTTGCAGCACTGCACAAATAGACACTGATGCAGCTGGCTGGGACATGAGGGTACTTCATTATCGGGGCTGCCTGCCAGCTATCTCTGGACTGGAGCACCTTCATTACCCTAAGAACCAGGGGGTATCTGGTTCTCCTCCCAAATGGAGAGAGAGCAAACAACAGGGTCAATATTGCTTTAAAGTATGCTTCAGTTTTCTCCAAATGAGGACCTTTTCATTCCCTCCAAACAAGGAACTATTCATTCCTCCAAATGAGGACCCAGTTATCTCTTCCAAATGAGGGCCTATTTATCTATTTATCTCCTCCAAATGAGGACTCAGTTAACTTTAATAAATCCATTTTATTGAACATTATAAAGTATTAACTCCATGCATGCATATAGATATACAGTAAAAGCTGCCTTAACTGGCACCTTACAAGCCGGCATGCTTTATTAGCCAGCATGCTGGCTTGTAAGGTAAAAGCGAAGCCGGAAGTGCCCACCGTGGCACTTCCGGTTTCACCGAGCCCCCATGGCCCTGTTGGAAATATGCTGTTCCAAAAAAAGCAAAACAGCCTGTGTTGCCAAGCCTCTACGCTGGGGGTGGGCAATTATTCTTGGTGGAGGGCCACTTATTGAGTTTTGGCAAGCCATCAAGGGCTGCATGACAGGCAGCCAGGGGCAGATAAATATTAATTTTCTAAATTTTGGGGAAGGGGGGGCCCGCAGGCCGGATAGAATGGCCTGGCGGGCCACATTTTGCCAACCCCTTCTCTATACCCTGGGGCATAGCAGCCTCTGTGGGGCCCACCTCCCTGTCACTCAGGGCCTGTGGGGTCCATGGGAGGGGCAGCGATGCAGCGGGAGGGATGGCAACACCCCAGACGCAGCAGGAAAGGTGGTGGCCCAAACAGACAAAGGTTCCTGTTTGGGCTTCTCAGTTAACTAACATAATTTGTAATCTGCCAGCCCCCATTCCCCATGGATGCCGGATAACAATGCTTTTGTTATAATCTTAGCAAGCAATAACTGCATATTACTAGTCCTAATAATACACATCTTGAGAGCTGGCCAGGCATCTCAGAGTGGGCTGGTTCCTTGAAAGGAGATCAGATGTTTTCAGTTCTTAGGCATTGTTAGGGTAAGAGGAAGGGAAGGGGGAGGAGGAGAGGGGATGAGGAAGGGGAAGGGGAAGGGAAAAGGAGGTAATATTTTTAGTCTTTTAGTCATATAGCTACCAATTAAGCCGGGGGGGCACTTATTTCAGGCAGAGGGCCACTTACTGAGTTTTGGCAAGCCATCGAGGGCCACATGACAAGCAGTCAGGGGCAGTTAAATATTAATTTTCTAAATTTTTTAGGGTCCCCGTGGGCAAGATAGAATGGCCTGGTGGGCCGCATCTGGCCCACAGACCGTATTTTGCCTAGCCCTGAATTAAGCCAATTTTCATTGGCTTTCATGTTAATGTTTTTCATTAACATCTTGGGTTATGTCTTCACATTATCATTGTTCTCCCCTTCTTGGTACCAGAAGCCATCTGCTTCAGACATGGGTAGAATGCGCCATAACAAACCCTTTTATCTACAACAAGACTTTTATCATTAGACTCTTGCAGAAAAACAAGCTACATCAGACCCTTTTCTCTGTAGAAAGCAGGTTCCACAATAACATAGCCTGTGGCATATACTAGGTCTGTGAATGTACTCTAGCTCACGTACATTAAGGCCGCTAGGTCTGGTAGGCCTAAGGGACCATTTTAGTCCTGTCAAACATCAAGAGGATGAGCTGTCTCTACACACTCATGCTCCAGCCAGCTGCTCTGCACATTGAATCAGGTTGGAGTAGCCTTGGACTGGCAGGCTGACTCCACAGCCAGCCAGGGCTACTCCAACCCGGCTCCATGTGCTGCAGTCCCAGGCACATGTTCAAACAGCACACCCAGGATCAATAGACTCTGTCATATGTGGCAGAGTTTGTTGCTGTGTGCTAAGAGCACATGTAGATGCACCCACTGAAAATCAAAAATCCTTGACAGTGAGGGGTAAAAAGCACATTGCCATTTCTCCTTAGGATTAGCAACACAGTACATCACTGGGACTGCAGGCCTTCCAGCAACAGGAAGTTCTACTCATTATCATTCTGTAGTGAAGACACTACCTACTTAATAAGTAGGATGAATAAATGGAACAGAAGTGGTTATAATATGCAAAACAGACACACAAAAGAAATGTCAATAAGAGAAACCAAAAAAAGCCCAGAAAGTCTACAAGCAGCTAATGGAATCAGACATGGTAAACCTGAAAACAAGATGACAAAGGCACCTGGCAACCAAAAAACCTCTTGTAACAGACAACAATACATCCCTTTTTAACTGTTAACGTTATTTTAGTATTAAAGAGATTAAAGCTGGTGAGAAAAGGCAACAGTGAGCTAATTTTAATAGGATTTAGTTATTCATTTGTCTCCAGGTCTGAGTACAGTCCTTTGCTTGGAATTATTCAAGCCTACAGAATACTAAGGAAATTGTCTCTTCTCATAGAGAAAAAGATTTCCCCAAACTGAAAAAAACATGGAATAAAATTACTGACTTTCACAGGTTAACATGTGCAGCTGACTCTGGTCATAGAAAGGACAACATAGTTGTAAAGGTCTTTTCTAAAGGAAAAAAAAACTAGTTCTAAATGACAGACAGCAGACTCAAGAGGCACTGAAAAATAAGTGGTTAATACAGAAGAACGATATCTCATAGCCAAGTTAAAGAGCACTGCTCTCCCTTGAAATGTTCAGTATTATTAAAAGCACAACTAAAAGCAGTTCTAGGATTCTTGACTGACTTCTGCAAGATGTTGAACATGAGCACCTTCAGTTCTTACTGATTTTAAGAACAGGGCCATTAGTATTGGTGTCAACAAAGTACACTTAAAACAAACAAACAAACAACCTCAAATTCTGGTTCAGAGTACTGCGTCCGGTTCTGGGCACCGTACTTCAAGGGGCATGTGGACAGCATTAAGAGGGTCCAAAGGAGGGCCACTTGCACCATCGGGGGGAGTAGCCAGGCCATATGAGGGGAGGCTACAGGACCTGAACCTGTTCAGCCTCCACAAGAGAAGGCTGAGAGGGGATCAAGAGAAAGATGAGAAGGGATCTAAACTTACTAGGTTGACCAACAGGGAACAGGAGAGACCCTGTTCCCCCGAGCACTACCAGGAGTAACTAGGAATAACAGCCATAAATTGACTGAGAGTAGGTTCAGGCTGGACATCAGGAAGCACTACTTCACAGTCAGGGTGGCTGGGATCTGAAACCAACTTCCAAGGGAAGTGGTGCT
>NW_017729032.1:257251725-257260975 GCF_001723915.1 Gavialis gangeticus | reverse complement strand
TATATATATATATGGATTCAAAAACAAAGACTAGAGTTTTTGGAAAGTGTCATGACAAGGAAATTGCAACATATTTTTGCTCTGGGGAAGGGTGATCAGAAAACTAGAGCAGTCCGCATGGTGGTGGAGACCCTGGAAGATCTTAGCTTCTAACACTTGGCAGTCTATATGACATAGCTGCTTGAAGCCATGCACCCTGAAATTCTGGGCTTCCAAGCTATCCAGTAATTTACAAACCTGCCTATGACTTAAAGTTACTATGAAAGCCAGGATGTTTCTGTATTCCAACACGTAAGCATTATAAGGTAAGAATCACTTGTAGATAAGTATCCAACCAGATGTACTTGCTATCTTCTAATAATATGATTTGTAACAAGTCTTCATAATTTAATTAGAGATGACATTTTGATAACTGCATATTTCTACTTCTACAGTTACCAGCATCTCTAATTAGGAAATCATCCAGGCTAATCAGAATCTATATCTTACAGTGGTTTGATGGACCACCAGTATATTGTAAACTTTCAGATCAACCACTTGTAAATTCAAATTACAAGGCCGTTTATGTTTGTCTATACTTAAATGACTTCAAGGCTAAGTACATAGGCTGCCAGAACCAGTGATAAAATAAGAAACAGCCATGTGTCAAAATTCTCAGACTTGAATAATTAAAGATCAAAGAAGTTTCAAGGTTTTTAGACTTAAGCACTTAATGATAAGCAACCAAGTGCACAGGCCAAAATCTAGGATGATAAATACTTACAGTACATCAGCTAGAAAGCTTAGCACTTTGTGAAAATACATACCCACAACAGTTTAGCCACCTAATGTTAAACATCCAGGTTAAGTTTCTAAGTTAACCTAAGTTTAATACATTAGATTAAGATGATGCTGTGGATATCTTTAGAAAAAAGCATATAAAGTAGGGCTGTGCAAAGTTTTGGTCCCCAATTCAATTCAGCAGCGATTCAGTAGCCAAATCAATTCAGAGAGATTCTGAAAGTTCAGAGATTCAGACATAGACACAGCTTTAAATGTTTTTTCTACATACCTCAAGGTACCAGGCAGCTCATGAATGCTGACATGGTGGGGTGGATGGAGTGTCCCATGGGAGTGCGGGGGGATCCCCAGTGCTGTCAGCAGCAGACTCATGAAGTGGACCAGAAGCACTTCCGGTCCACCGAACCCAGGAGGTGCATGGTCCCACCAGGCAGAAAGCCTTGCTGGATCTGATCCTGCTCACAGGCGAGACTTAGTGAGGTGACTGCGGGTTCTCGATCACCCAGGTGATAGCAATCATTGCGTACTGGAACTTACCATCCAGTGCAGGGCATCAAAGGCCTGCAGCAAGGCAGCAGCCCTTGACTTCAGGAGAGCTAATGAGTTTAGAAGATTAGGCAGGAAGGCACTGAGGTCCTAGAGGGCAGGGGAGTTGGGAGTCCAAGATGAATGGTCTTTCCTTAAGGAGACGATCCTCCGAGCCCAAAGGGTGACAGTCCCAATGTGAGTCAAAGGAGGCCAGAGTGCTCAAAACCCCCATGGCTCACCAAAGGCATTCAGGATTGTCTGAAATCTAAAAAGGAAGCATACACCCAATAGAAGGGAGGGCCCATCACCAAGGAGGATTATACCTCCATTGCTTGAGACTGTAGGGGGGGCTGTTAGGAAGCTAAGGTGGAGACAGAACTGGGACTAGTGACCCAGATCAAAGATAACAAGAATTCCTTTTTAAAATACATAGTGAGTAAAAAGAAGGCACTGGGTAATGTGGGATCCCTGCAGGACACGCTTGGCAATCTGGTGGTTGCATCAGATGATAAAGCTGACCTCTTTAACAAATTCTTTGCCTTCATATTTTTGAGCATGGACCAGAACATCCCCCCCACTGGGATCCCAGGTGAACTCAGAAGAGGCACAGCTGGGCCCAGGGTTAGAAAGGACCTGGTCAGGGAACTTCTGGTGGGACTGGACATCTTCAAATCAGCAGGTCCAGATGATCTCCACCAAGCATGCTGAGGGAATTGGCTGAGGCCATTGAGGGACACCTGGCACAGCTCTACACTCATGGTGCTCTGGTGAGGTGTCCGAGGATTGGAAAAGGGCCAAGGTAGTCCCCATTTTCATAAAAGGGAGGAAGGAGGACCCAGGAAACTATAGGCCAGTTAGTCTTACCTCAGTCCTGGGATAGCTTTTTGAGAAAATTATCCAAAAACAGTCAGATGGGTCACAAATTGGCTGGAGGGCCACACCCAGAGAGTGGCGATGGACGGGTCATTTTCGACCTGGAGGGATGTGGGCAGTGGGGTTCCCCAGGGCTCAGTCCTCAGGCCCATACTGTCCAACATCTTCATCAGCGACTTGAGTGAGGGAGCGAAAAGACCTTGTTCAAATTCACGGATGACACTAAGATGTGTGGAGATGTGGGCAAGCTATAATGGAGGGACAGGCTACAACTAGTTGTGGACAGGTTAAAGGGGTGGGTGGATGTGAATAGGATGGGTTTCAATACTGACAAGTGCAAGGTACTGCACCTAGGGAAGAAGAACCAGCAGCATACCTACAGGCTGGGGAACTCCCTTCTTATCAGCACAGAGGCAGAAAAGGATCTTGGTGTCATTGATTACAAAATGAACATGGGCCGCCAATGTCAGGATGCCATCAGTAAGGCTAACCACACTTTGTCATGCATCCACAGATGCATCACAAGCAGGTCCAAGGTGGTGATCCTCCCCCTTTATGCGACATTGGTCAGGTCACAGTTGGAGTACTGAATCCAGTTATGGGTATCGCACTTCAAGAGGGATGTGGAGAGCATTGAGAGGGTCCAAAGGAGGGCCACTCGCATGATCAGGGGGCAGCAGGGCACGCCCTATGAGGGGAGGCTGCAGGACCTGAACCTGTTCAGCCTCCGCAGGTGAAGGTTGAGAGGGGATCTGGTGGCCGTCTATAAACTTACTACGGGGACCAGCAGGGAATGGGAGAGACCTTGTTCCCCTGAGCACTACCAGGAGCAACTAGGAATAATGGCCATAAATTGACTGAGAGTAGGTTCAGGCTAGACATCAGGAAGCCCTACTTCACAGTCAGGGTGGCTAGGATCTGGAACCAACTTCCAAGGGAAGTGGTGCTTGCTCCTACCCTGAGGGTCTTCAAAAGGAGGCTAAATAATCACCTTACTGGGGTTGTTTGACCCCAGTATTCCTTCCTGCCCATGGCAGGGGGTTGGACTTGATGATTTGCTCAGGTTCCTTCCGACCCTACCAACTATGAATCTATGAAACATCATGAAACCTGTTCTAGACAACAATAATGAAGTAGCCCTTGATTAGCCCCCTGTATTTGACAGGTATCCTAAGAAAACTGTATGCACAGTAAAGATATAGTAATTAAGGTTTGGTATTATGTCCTAATGAGTTCTTTTAAGTAAAGACTCTTTTCTGAAGGTTGATATTTAACAAGTAAATTATTAGAGCAATAACTTAAAAAAAAATTAGACAGTGGTTTTTCTTCTGGTGGAATGAACAAGTCCATTTGTCAATGTCATTTGCACCAAGTAATGAATATTTCTAAGCACAGTGAAAGGCCATAGTATTGATGTTGTATAGTACATATAACTTTTTTACTTAGGACACAAATTGATTAATCACAAACTAGTTTCAGGAACTTTTTTGTAAGAATTAGTACTTCAACATACCTGCATTTTCCTGTCTTTTAAAAAAGGGACTATGAAATGGAATACCTAACATTGAGAGTCAAGACAAAAAAAATCATAGCTATTAAGCTAGTTTTAATTAAGAGTAATCAAATATGAAGCTTTAACAAAACTTTCACATGGTTTGAACATAGTCTTGTTCACCAGGGATCAAAATTTGTGTAATTCTATATAGCAGACAGACATGTAGTGGTTGTATAATACACTGCAAGAGAAAAACTCACAGTGAGAAATTACCTTAATGTTTTAGGAAATAATTTTAGCACTGTTTAAGTGATTAAGAATAATAGGAACTCTACTAAAACAGTTTGGCAGAGTCATTTCACTGAGGGACTTTTTCAGTCCTCCAGCCATAGAGGAGACTGTATTTATTGTATTTTTTTTTAATGGTAACTCTCATCAATTAAGAGTTTGAAACAAAAATCTCACCGTAGAAAGAAGGCTATCAAGTATACATTTTAATTACATTGAGTAAAATAGATTACATCTGGTGCTTGGTTCAATTCCTTGCAAGGTGTTTTGACTACATTTCCAAAGGAAAAAAAAAAGTAAGGATTGATAGACTCATTACACTAGGTATTAGGCACCAATCTTCCCAAAACAGCCAAAAAACCTGGAGATTAGATACCAGGATAGATATGAAACCATTGCCACAGAAGATTATTTCTTTGACATGAACACCACTGGATTTCAGTGGAAGTTGATTACTAGAACTATAAAGACTGCCTGAGGCAACATGAATCCTGGCAAATGAATAACAAAATCATGACATTTGGAGATTAGTGCTGCAGATAAAAGGTGTGGCTTTTCAAGTTCATTTGTATTCAACTGGTTTATCTTACTATGTACTTCAAGGTTCCACCCCCACCCCCCTTCACTGAGAATGCTTCGTTGGTTCCATAGTCAGCATGGACTCACCAAGGGTAAGTCATGCCTGACCAATCTGATTGCCTTCTATGACAAGATAACTGTCTCTGTGGATGTGGGGAGAGCAGTGACAAACCTTGACTTTAGCAAGGCTTTTGATATGGTCTCCCACAACATTCTTGCAAGGAAGCTAAGGAAGTACATGTTGGATTCAATGGACTGTAAGCTGGATAGAAAACTTGTTGGGTTGTCAGACTCAGAGGGTAGTAATCAATGGCTCAATGTCTAGTTGGCAGCTAGTCTCAAGTGGAGTGCCCCAAGGGTCAGTTCTGGGGCCAGTTTTGTTCAGTATCTCCATCAATGACCTGGAAGATAGGATGGAGTGCACCCCCAGCAAGTTTGCAGATGACACCAAGCTGTGGGGGAATAGTAGATACGCTGGAGGGTAGGGCTAGGATTTAGAAAGACCTTGACAAATTGGAGGATTAGACCAAAAGAAATCTCATGAGGTTTGTGGATGGTGGCTCCCAACTCGGTTCTGCCACCAGTACTGCACATTCCCATGTGTTGAATGCTACTTCTTAGAGCCAGACAGCTTGACTTCCACTCTCTCATTCATAGAGCACTCCCACCAAATCCCTCCAACTCCCCCACAACATTTTGATCTTTTAGGAGAAAGGGACGATCCTTGGTTATATATAATTACTCTCACAAGTGTCTTGAGTTGCTGGTCCTTGGGGCTCCTCCTCCCCTTACACCATGTCCATGTGCCACCAAGTCTTACAGGATAGCCAGGCCATTGGTCATCTGCGGAAGGATAACACCGCCAGTGGTCCACTTAGCCATGTTCGTTCATGACTTACAGTCTCATTAGGTTAAAGAGTCATGTCCAGATTTGGCTTAAGTCACCAGCCAGGAGGCATGAGGTTTTGTGTCATCCTTTTATGACCACTAAGGCTGTGCAAAATTTCATTGCGCATTTCACTTTGAAGCTGTTTTGATGCATTTTGAGTTCAAAACAGCGAAATCAAAATGAAACAAAAGCTTTTGAAACAGCTTTGAAACAAAATAAAGGCACTTGAAACATTTTGAAAGTTTCAAAACATTTTGAGTTTTGAAGCCAGCCTTACTTGGCTTCAGTACCAGTCCCAGGCAACAGCCTCCTCTCATCTGGCATGCAGATCCGGGGTCTGCACCCCCAGCAGGGCTGTGGGGCTGTGCCAGACTCCTCCCAGGGGTGTGAGCCCCTGGATCAGTGCATCAGATAAGAGGAGGCTGCCGCTGCTACCTGGCAGCAGCAGCAATCTTACCTGGCACTGGGCATGGGCTGCACCCAGCATCAGTCCCAGGTGACAGCCTGAGCCTCCTCTCATCCAGCATGCAGATCCGGGGGCCCACACCCCCAGAAGGAGTCCAGCACAGCGCAGCAGCCCTTCCAGGGGTGCGAGCCTCCAGATCTGTGCCCTGGATGACAGGAGGCTCAGGCTGCCTCTTCCACCTGGGACTGGTGCTGGGCATGGGCTGCACCCAGCACTGGACAAGATTGCTGCAACTGCCTGTCCCAGATGGCTGTGACAGCCTGAGCCTCCTCTCATCCAGTGCACATTTCTGCAGGGGTCGCACCCCTGAAAGGGCTGTTGGGCTGTTCCAGACTCCTCCTGGAGGTGCGAGTCCCTGCATTTGTGCACCAGATGAGAGGAGTCCCATGCAGCAGCAGCAATCTTTTCCAGTGCTGGGCATGGGCTGTGCCCAGCATCAGTCCCAAGTGGCAACAGCAGCCTCCTCTTGTCTGGTGCACAGATCTGGTGGCTTGCACCCCCAGAAAGAGTCTGGCACAGCCCTGCAGCACCCCCAGGAGTGCAGGCCTCCAGATCTGTGCACTGGATGGGAGGAGGCTGCTGCTGGCAAGTGTCAGAACTTTTGCTTTGAACATTTTGAGGTGTGGTTTCCCAGAAACATCTAAACCCATCTCCTCGAAACTTGGCATACTTCATGTTCTCAGAAGGGGCTACCATCCCTGAAATTTTCATCAAAATCAGACAAGAAATGTCAAAGTTTTAGGCATTTTCATGATTCCCCATTATAGCCTATGGGCGAAACGTCAAAACTTGTCGAAACAACAAAACAGTTCTGATGAAACTAAATGGGAAAGTGTTTTGAAATGAAATGAAATGACAAAATAAAACACTGTCCCTTCAAAATGGTGAAATGGATGTCAAAAGGCCTGGATGTGTGAGCAGCTAGTGACACGGGTGAATGATGGAACACTTGTGGAGTGGTTCAGAGGACATTTTAGCCATGAGGCATAGATTTGTGTTATAGCTGAGGGGCTTATGTTTTGGTTGTTATTACACCAGAGGTTTGGGGGAGGCTATAAGGGGATGGAGGGGGCCTCATAGGGGAACCACATTAGAGTGTGGACCCCAGCCCCAGAGAGCGGGGCAGCACTGCTGAGAAGCCCCAGAGACAGGAGCAGCGACTGTTAAGCCAAAAGGGGTGCAGCAGAGGGAGTGTGCCTCCCAGACTGCTGGAAAGGACAGTGCAGGGAGGGTGCTGACTCAGAGCGTCGGCAAGGGCGCAGCTGGGGGGTGTGCTGTCCCTGAGCACCAGGAAAAGGCACAGTATTGGGACAGGGCTGACCCCGAGTAACCCAGAAGGCAGAACTAACAAGGTCATGGAGAACCTGAGCACCAGGGAGGCGCGGGGTGAGCAAGAAGCCCTGAGACTAGGTAGCAAGAAGCCCAGAGGGTGGGCAGCGAGAAGCCCCAGAGAGAGAGGGGCATTGACTGACGTTGAGCACCGTGAAGCACAGAGTGAGGTGGGACTCCAGACAGCCCGAGCAGGATGAGACTGGGAAGGGATACAGTGTCAACAGGGCACGGAGCAAGGCAGGGCTGTAGGAAGACCAAGTGCCAGGGAGACCGAGGTGGGTCTGGCACATAACAGGAAAACCGTAGCCAAGGGAATGAAGGGCAGCCTCCCTACAATAAATACATAAGATCAAAGACGTGGCGGGCGAGATTCTGAGGGTGCTTAGAGAACGCTTGGCATGGTACTGAGGACACCCTAGGGGACAGCACGGCAACCCTAGGACTCCAACCTGCTACAGATGTGAAAAGCTGTTATTACCATTTCTAAATCACTTTCAAATGGGTTCACTTCCTCAAATTTCCCAGATTCACCTTCTCTAAACACTTATTTCAAGTCTTCTCATACTACTTCAATAAATATGTAGTAGTGAAGAAGAAACTATGTAGTCCAAGGGAAATCTTCTTAATTAAAACTTGCAACATTGTAAGTACAGCATTGCAGCTGATACATCATGTTGAGAAGTCACCTTTGTAGATATTCTCAATCAATTAATATATTGAATTGATTACCAGTGAAGAATGTTACTGTTTCCCTTTCTGAGGACCAAGTCCAGCATCTTTTAAACAAGTATTTGAATGATAAAAGACAACATTTATCAGAAATCAACTTATTCACCAGTTGTGTTAACACCTTCTACTGGCTTCAGTGTTCATACATTTCTATTACAAAGTCCAAAAATTAAAATCTGGCTTTAATTATGAATTCCCACATTGAAAAATCTTCCATTTTTGAAGTCCTTGGTTTGGGAAAGTCGCCATTTGTTTCTTCTTTGTGATAGCTCAGTGTGAATCAATTATAGAGGTTTAGGCTTTGAGAGTGCTCACAAAGAAATTTAGTTGAGGATCTGTAAGCCCCCGCTATCCCTTCTCTGTCATCTACCCCAACACATTTTCCACAGACAGTCTTACAGGATTCTCTTCTGCCACTTAATATTTTATTTATAAATCAAGAGCAGAGGGTAACTGTATGTATGCTTGAGTGTAACTGATTAACTTGGGACACTCAATTTTGCCTGGTTTTAAATGAAATATGCAGGATCCATCCTTTGCAAATGCCTTAGCAAGAAGGACTTGAAAGATAACAGATTTGATGAAGCTCACTTTGGTGGTGAAAATGCATGGATGACTTTAATCATGAATAACAGAAGGTTATCTGAGAGCTTTTGTGTGTTCCTTGTGCAATTATGACCTGCTGGTGCCTTCCAGCTGAACAGGGTCCATTTAAATCCATTGGGTTTATGGCAGGGAATCTACAATGTCAGGCTAAGGTTAAGAACCACAATTATTGGTCTTCTGATCATATAACCAGGACTATCTGTTCTCCCCAATACCTTTTAAATAGGAACAGTGACGGCTGAATTATTTTGGTAACCTGAGAAGCTGGTGTTTTGGGGGGACAGAGATAACCAGTTTGTGTTATTAGGTTATATGTATAGTAGAAACTACACACAAAAAATATGGAGAGCAGGGAATACAGCATTTAAATTAAAAAGAACACAACTTATGCAAAGCAAACTTAAAAATGGGAAGAAATAAAAGCCCTAATATGAAATTGTTAACATTTGTGAAGGAGGAAAGCAATAATAGCCCACAGCTACTAGAGGAGAAAAACTAACCTTGGGGCTCAAAGCAATGCAGTTACTCTGGATTAATGCCACTATAACAGAGAAAAAAAACTATTTGTAATAGGAAAATCTATTATTTAGTGCTCATATGATTCAGGGCTGCCTCAAATAGCCCAATATTTACATTTCCTTTAGTGGTAATAATTTGTGCATACAGCAGGTATTTCTATATTTTT
>NW_017729032.1:257245392-257246725 GCF_001723915.1 Gavialis gangeticus | reverse complement strand
CAATAATAGCCCACAGCTACTAGAGGAGAAAAACTAACCTTGGGGCTCAAAGCAATGCAGTTACTCTGGATTAATGCCACTATAACAGAGAAAAAAAACTATTTGTAATAGGAAAATCTATTATTTAGTGCTCATATGATTCAGGGCTGCCTCAAATAGCCCAATATTTACATTTCCTTTAGTGGTAATAATTTGTGCATACAGCAGGTATTTCTATATTTTTCAGTGTATTTATGCTATACATTACTTATCAGAAGAATAAGCAACACATATAATGCATTTAACTAGTGTACATTCTTGAATAACTAATTCTAGCAGTTTGAGACCACACTTTAAATACCAAGGATTGTGTGAGTCTAGACCTAGCTAGTAATAGTTAATTGGCAGGAAACTCAAGAAATCAGATGTCAATAGAACCAAATCCAGAGAAAAGAAAAATCAGGAAGGGCAATGATTGCACTTAAGCACAGTAACTTGTTTTACTGGACTTTTTAATGTCCATCACACTTGTGCCAAACTCTTTGCTAGGGAAGTGTTATCAGGTTAATCACCACAGAGAATTCTAACTTTCAACTCTCTCAGGCAAATTATGAAGATAAACTAATATCTTTCCCTGTGCTTAATGTCTGAGTCAACTCATATGTGACATTTTTAGACGAAGTTTTATGAAGTCAGTCTTTGCACAGTCATACTTCAGTTGTCTAAATAAATGCTTTGTTTGTTTTTGTTTTTTTCATAGCCAGCACTCCTTTCTCCCAACCCACTCCCTGGAAGAGAACTGGGTATCTAAAATGACCTAAAATTTCCCAAGGAAATGTTGATACTCAGGTTGAAGCTCTGAGGAAAGTGTTCAATGTTCCCTCTAAGGTGTAGCGATCAATGAGCCCCCTGCTTCAGTCTGTTCCCGAATTGGTCCCGCCTCCCCTTTTTGGCAAGCACCGTTTTGGCCCACCCCAGAATTACCTTCTTGCTCACTGCTTATTTGTGTGTTCTTTCCCTACATTTATGCTGATGCTTTCCAAGTAGTCACCATTTTATTTCTCCTACATTTAATTTCCCCTACAGTAAATTAATGCTAAAACCAGTACTGTTCATTTTGTAACCATGAAGATTCTTTTTAGGGTCATAACTCAACACGGTCAATTAAGTGCCAGGTTTTTCATTCCTATATCATATAAATAGTAAATATAGTATATTTATAAAATATAGTGTCCCATTAATACATTGTAAATGTCCAAATGAAATGAATCATAACAACATTACCAAAGCCAAATGTTTCTACATCATGAACTGCCACCTCCCTGCTGGGCCCCCTTCGGGCCCAGGGGGAGGC
>NW_017729032.1:257243611-257245381 GCF_001723915.1 Gavialis gangeticus | reverse complement strand
TTCCGACCCTAGAAATTATGAAACTATGAAACTATGAAGAGGTTTCACCATCATCGGTTCAAAAATATTTTGACTTTTCCCAATTAGAAAGAAACAATGAAATAGAAATGGATTCATGAAATGGTTTGATTTCCATACAGATCAATCACTGACAGAAAACTGCCTTCCTTTGTATCATGAGGCATGGTCGTTTTCTCAGGATCTGCTCAGCATACATTAGATACTACTTCTCTGTTGAACTTTTAGGGCATTAGCAATGCTCTCCCATCCTCTGCTTTTGCCTCTGGCAGGTTATAGGATGTTCTTGGTGTTTTGGGTGTTTTACCTGATAGCTGTATGTGAATATTTGTGGGGATTTCTTGCATTTTCAGGATTCTAACTCAATTGCTGTCCTATGTTCTATGTCCCCTCACCCCTGTGGCTCATAAACCTGTGAACAAACACTGCTTCTTCTACCTATATTCTTTGAACCTGTTTTTACAAGCAGTTTAGTTGCATACATCTTTGTGCAGAGATGGGTCAGACTAAGAAGGATCTCTCTTGCTCAGGATGCAGCTCCCCTGAGTGGTAGCTGGCCCCCACCAGCCCCTAGCCCCAGCCCCCGCCCCCACCTCACCTTGAGGAGAGAAGAGGCATGTGGCGTTGGGGCTGGGGAGTGGAACAGTTCCCCGACGTCAGCCCCCGCCCCCACAACTGGCTCACCTCGGGGAGCGAGGAGGCACTCTGCTCCCCGCCCCTCCAGCCCTACCCCCTGTCCCTACCTCAGGAACGAGCCACTGTCTGCCCCACGTGAGGAGCTCACTACCAGTAAGTGCCCCGCACTGGCCTGGGTGTCTCTGCCATACTCTGCATCCAGCTTCTCTCCAGGCGGGTGCACAGCATTAAAAAGTTAGTGCGTGGCAAGATTTTAAATTGTGCATGCCCATGAACATATGCAGCTTAGAAGGAACCTTGGAAGTGTTCACATGCTCCATCTTTTTATAGGGTAGGTTGCTAGTGCCAACCTAGTATAAGACAAAGGCAATTTCAAGAATTTGACATATTACAGATCTGTCACAGGCAAGTTCTGCTATATCCATAGTGTTTCACACAAGGACATTTCCAGAAAAGAAAAATATTTAAAATTCATCATACAAAATGTTCACTGACATTGGGACAAAGACAGACCTAAATGAATGAATAGGTCTTGTTCTTCTTTTTTCCAGTCAAGTTCAGCAAATGTAAAAACTTTCACTTCTGAAAGAGATCTGTCCACCCGTTCACATCTTCCCAACAGTGAAGTACACTGGCATAACAAACAAAGGTCCCTGATATTCAGCAGGAAACTGAAGGCCCATTTAGAAACAGTGAAATGAGACTTATGACAGTGTCCTCCACTGCTAGAATACTGCCTTAAAAGAAGAAGTAGCATAAAGCAAAGAGAGAGAATTTAAATGTCTTGTGTGGGTAGACTGACTGCTTTGATAGCCCACCTGTCTAATATGGATTTCTCTTTATTTTGTTTCCTTTTCCCTTGCTACTACAATGTACAACAGGGACTTATAAAAAACAGGGTCCTCTACATGTACTGCCCCTCTATGACCTGGCATTTGAAAAGACTCAGGTATGCCTTCTCAGTTTCTACTTCTGACACACTTATAGAAGCAAGAGATAAGAAGCTATGGGGAAAAGAAGACCTAAGGCTGAGCATGTGTGCCTGAGAGCTTTTTCAGTTATGGTCTATAATCTGTGAAGTCATAGTTTCATAGTTTCTAGGGTTGGAAGGGACCT
>NW_017729032.1:257239445-257243600 GCF_001723915.1 Gavialis gangeticus | reverse complement strand
TTCCCCATGCTACGGGCATTAGTGTAGAGGCATTTCAGTCCTGCTGAAGTGGTTCTAGAAAATTGTGCAACTACTGCTCAATCCTCCTTCTAATGAAGGACTAGACTGAATTGGAGCTGGCCAGTTAATGATATTAACAGATAGATACACTCTGTGGTGCTACTTGCATGCCCATTGCTTTCAGATTCAATAAGACAAATGACCAGGCAACAGATGGCATGTGCCAAGAGAAGCTAACACAAGAATTGCCTCCCTGAACCTCAGTTGTCAGGTTCTAGACACCTCGATGTGCACTAGCATGTCCAGAATAACATCAATAGTTAGGTTGTTCTTCTGTCCTTAGAAGGAAATCCAACCAACAGGCACAGCACAAATAGCAGACTGGGTTAGACCACACTGCCGTAAAGCAAAGCCAAACAAAAAGATAACAATTTACTAACATTGACAGACTAGCAGTTTGGGCTAGTTGCTGTGCTGCATCTTTTGACAAAATAAAAAGAAAAGCAGCAACACAAAAATAGAGACAAGATCATTAGATCTGGAAAAAAGCAGAGTTAAATGACAACAACAGGGTAGCAATATAGGATCAAATGTTCTGCTAAGTCACTCACCAAGGAAAGCAATGGAATGAGTAGTAAAAGGGTGAGAAAATGGCAGACCAAGCCATGCTAGTTTAACCATAATCTGAAGGCAGGTCTGTCCAGCTACTACTCAGTAAAACCAACATCAAGTTTAAAACAGAATGATCATCAGCAGTGTAAAACTGAAAACAGTGCCATTTTCTCCAAGAAGCTACAGCAAGACTCAAGAAAAGTATTAAATTCTGGAAACTGTTTTGTAGTGTTGAAAAGGAACTTGTTTTTAATGTCCGGTTCATGGGAAATTATAAATACATCCTACAACCAGTTAACGAAACAGAATGCCCAACACCAATCTTTGGTTTCAGTCCAGTTCCAGCTGAAGCTGAACTACATTTCTGAGGAATAAATAGCACATCCCAGGTATTGAGCAGCTAAAAAACAGGATCAATAGATTAAACAGCCAAGCTAAACCTGTGTAGTTGTAGACAAGTACATATTTGACGAACCACAGTGATTTGAGATGTTTTTTGATCTATTATCTATTTAAGGAAATGTTATCTAAAGTTGTGTCTAAGCCATATTCTTCCAAAATCATGCTTCAAAGACATCAGCATTTCCCAGTAAAATGAGAATTAAAGCATCCTCTGATTCAATTCAGATTTGGAGATTGAGCCACCAAATTGAACCAGGGATCTGAGCTTCACACAGCCCTAGTAAACAGACCAAATTAGGAGGGCACTGGAAAGAACCAAATTAAGATGTGTGCATATGATGGGTTTATGAAGCAAAGGACTATGCCTACAGGACAGAACATGGACAGTATGATGACCACAGGGAAACCAGTCAATGATGCCCAGAGATGAAGAGTCATAAGAGGAGAGAAAAAATACAAAAGGAGGGATTTCAGAGCAGCAAAGAGGGGAAACCAAGAACACCATGGATGGCGGGTGTACCCCCAGCCCATTTCATCCACCCCACCGTGGGGGGAGAGATGGGTCTTGGCCTTCAACCTCCAGGCTGCTGACATCTGACATTCAAGAGAGAACCTCAGAGTAAAGCTTACATACTGGCCGCATATACTTTCTCTCTGATGACCAGGGGGAAGGTTAATCCCCAATTTTTCATTTTAAAAAGTGACCCCAAATAGACATTTTTCTCTGATTAAAATGAAATGCCACTAATATATGTGGCATTTACTTTTAATCACAGAAAATCTGGATTTGGGGTTACTTTTTTAATCCAAAAATTGGGGATTTTTTTTTTAATCAGAGAAAGCCAAGATCCCTGCTGATGACAGCTCTAGGACTGGTAGATATAGAATTGTTTGCATTATTCTTATCTGCTATCACTGTGTATCAATAAAAATGCCTATTATTGAATGGAGAGGTCATGGTCGATCTGAGGGTTTGGGACCACCTAAAACAAGGTATCTGGGTCACAGATGCAGTGCTAACAGCAGAACAGACTCCAATACATCAGGTATTTTTGACAGCCAAGATAATATACCACCACAGGATTATAAACACAATACAAAGCACACAGATATATTTATAGCACCCACCTTGACATAATAAACAGGTATGATTTGTCTTATGAAAGTACACTGAAGTTCAAAAGGTCAGTTCATTGGGTATACAACATAAAGTTCTCACTTCAGTTTATTCTTTTCAAAAGACTATTGCCTATGAAAAATTCATATCACATGTTCGGTCTCCAATTTTCCTTGACTGTAAAGACAGCAGGTATAATCTCCACTAAATACTACTCCTTTATGTTACCTCAGGGGATACACTGGAAGTAGATATTACTTTGAATCTGATCTGGAGGTAAAAGTGAAGAATAATCGTGTGTTCTGTGCAATAAGATGGAATTGTTATTCATAGTAGGGAAGAGGAAATAACTTCGGGAAGTCCAGTTGGGAAACAGAATTGCAGTCTAGTCCCAACTCTTCTTCTGTTCCCACAGCAGAAAGGCTCAGACAGTTTTGGTTTTTCTTTTCTTTTTTCCTTTTATTTCTCTTACGATAAAGCACCTGCAAACAGGTTATATGAATCACATGAAAAAAATCACTGATTTCATATGTTGATATATCTATTCATATATATACACACATATACATACACATATATATACATATACAGATACACATGCATATACCTATACATACACACATATATATACACACATATATATATACTGTATATATATTATATACAGATCTGTCATACAGCAAGATATTTTTCTAGGGTAAAGAAATGGGGTTTTGCTTCAATAAAGTTAATTTTTTTTGAAGAAGAAGTCTTATACCTGCACCAGGCCTGAAGGAAGACAGTGCTAATATCATAAGGAGTTTGATATTGCCTTATGACTTACATGAAAATGTCCAACTGCTCCACAGAGGTAATGCAATCAGAAGACTCCAGTGCAGTGAGTGGGCTGGGACCGACACAGAGCTGTCCCAGCCCCTGCAGCATACCGCAGAGCATCAGAGTCTTTTAATGGCTCCAGCACTTAGGACATACCTTATTTAGATCTTAACAAGCATTACTGTGTGACTGCTCAGAAAACTTTCTAACTCATAGTAATGCTTACTAGGAACATTCTAAATAAACCATGTTCTAAGTGTAATGGGCAAAAACAGAAGAATACACAAATATTTTTACTTAATAAAAGACATCCCTCATTTCTTCCACAGTGCAAGCATGATGCACATGACAGACCGCAAGCATGATGCACATTATAGCTACACATGAAGTATGATAAATCCTACTTAGTTTGCTAAAACTCTGCTACTCTCCATGTTCAGGCTCTTTCTGGACTTTTATTCTTGCAGTGTTGGTGTTCTACCCCCCATAGTTTTGAGCATTGAAAGCAGCTACTATTCTGTTATTCCCATTGGCAGAGGTTACCATACTATAGAGAAATAATCTAGTTTATTATAGTGAAAATGAGTTACACTGAAGTTCTGTCATTATTTCCTTGGTTCAGTGGCACATCACCAAGCTGACCCACCTCTTTGATTCAGCTTGGCTGCCTGACTCTTAGCCAAATCCCTGGCCAAACAGCTGAATCTGTACTTTGTCAGTTTTGCTTTATGCTTTTTGGCTGAAGTGAGAGCTGCTCTCTGTGCAGATGTGCTTGCCACCCTATAAGACCACATCTGAAAATGACAGGCCCTCCCCAATGGCAGCACACTGGAGACACTTCCCCTTGTCATGGAAAAATCTTAAGTTATGGGTGCTGACAACACAGAAGAATCAAAGCTAGCATGCGCACTTTAGTCTTTGAGTGGAAAATTCCAAGGCTCACCCAGCACGTGCCCCCTGGGTGACCCGAGGGCCTGTCAATCAAGCGTGACCTACTTTTCCACCATGCGCATGCTCAGTTAGATACAAAGCTCAGTCAGACACATGCTCAGTTCTCTGACTGCCTGACGTAATCAGACCAGAAAATTCTGTGAGGGGAGCGTTCCAATTGGCTACTAAATTCTTATAAAAGGTTAAGGAGCCCCTCCCTCGGGGGGAGACCCGCTGAACTGAGGACAGAGGCTGGCTCTCAGGGACTGTCCCTCAGT
>NW_017729032.1:257239036-257239317 GCF_001723915.1 Gavialis gangeticus | reverse complement strand
GCTGAACTGAGGACAGAGGCTGGCTCTCAGGGACTGTCCCTCAGTTAGGCTCTGCAGCCTATCGGTCTCCTCCTATAGCGATTTTCCGATCCGTTCCTATTGATTTTCTGGCGTTCGATCTACCTGGCACCGGCTACAACTACGACTTCTGATCTCAAACCAAACTTACCTTGATTCCACAGCTTCCGACCTCGGCTTTCACCCTCGACCATCCATCCGTCCCATCGTTCCAGCATCGACCTCGGCACTGTTTTCCATCGACTTTGGCATCGCTTGCAGCC
>NW_017729032.1:257230399-257238940 GCF_001723915.1 Gavialis gangeticus | reverse complement strand
GCCCCTAGCCCTCCGGGGTTAGAAAGCAAGGGCTCACCTAAGAACCCCGTGGGCCAACGGACCCCTTTGTTGTTTATACTGTAACCAAAGAATTTGCCTATGCCATCAAAGCGTAAGTTAAATAAACCCCTTTGGTTGGAACCATAAGCTTGTGTGCCACTCAGACTCAACCGCCGCTAATCCCACCTGTTTGTATACCCTCGGCCCACCGTGACCGGTCCGGTTCTCCGCGACCACACCCCAATTGGTGCCTTGTTTCTCTGGCTGTTGACAATGATGAGAGTGATGGGCCTGGCTCTGTGCTGTCCTTCCCATGCCCAATGCAGAGGCAGCAACACCAGAGCAAGCCCACCGAGCACTGTTTATAAAGCTACCCATTCCCCCCCAAAGGATGACCTCCTGTAGCAGCTGCTGCCTTGTGCCCTGACCACAGGCACCTGTCCGCCATTTAGACCCAGAAGCATCAGCAGCATGCCCTTTCTGTGAGAAAGAGATGGTGGAGACTCCTTCATGTCATTCTGGAGCACCCCCAACTGCAGCCACTCTCTGCTGCCCTCAGCACCCTTCTCCAAGACTGTGTATTATTTTCTTTATCCCGTACCAAGTGGCCAAGGGGAACATAATCTGCCTGGCGAATTTTCTGCTGATCCAGGCCAAGATGGTGACTCTGAAAAGCAACAGAAACTGGGTCACAGAAGCCAACTCTAACAATGCTCTCCAATTCTTTCACTTCTTGGTCCGGATACATTTGAATTTGGACACATCTGAATTTGAATGCTTCCCCTAGCAACAAAATCTGGTCCAGTTTGTGTGTCATGCTGGAACACTGCGGGGACACTCTGCAAGAAGACAGACAACTGCTCTACATGTGTAACCCCACGAAGGACACAGGGGAAGGAGTTTTAATCTGATGACGTGGTGTTTTTTGTTGCTGACAAGTATTTCATACTCAGCCCCTGGGAGGGCTGCATACCTCTGCACTTTCATCTTTTTTATTATTATTATTTGTATAATAGTTTTAAAAAATATATTTCACAACAACATTCCTCAAGGGATTCTTACCTGTAGCACAGGGAAGCCAGCAGGTGTCTTTAAGCTGACTGCAATCAATGCATATAAACTTAAACATAAAACCAAGGCAAAAACAAAATTGGCCACGTTCACTACGTTACAGTACTGTAATGCTGTACTGTACTTTACTACCATAAAAATTGATTTGATCCATGAAATCTGTCCTCTTTTTCTGCACAATCTCTCATGCCTTTTCAAGTCAAGTTTATCCATTCACTTGAAGGTGCTGTCAAGGATATGAGTGATAAAAAATATTTTTTGTGTGATGCTAACCATGTGCAGTAGCCACCCACTTACTGAGATGTTCTTTGTATGGCTGTCCAGGTGTATCTGCATCTTTTAAGACCATAGACTGAGATGATGGTATTATGTGATATTTTTTAGAACCATGATTCTTCCTACTAACGCTATGCATTTCATTTGTAATTAGACACTTTTCCTTCAAAGAAAATTCCTTGCACTTCCTCTGTTTTTTTCATTGCAATGAATTTACACCAGGGATGTCAAATTCATCTGGCCCCTGGCATAGGTAAGAGGCATGGGGTTAGTCCATGGGTCAGATGGAGCCTATGGACCACCCCCTTGCCCCACCCTGGATGCTAGATTCAGCTTCTTTGGTGTCCACTCCAGGAGTCAAGCTGCACGTGATGCTTGTTCCAGCTCATCTGGAATTTGTGCTGACACTATACCAGTGCTGGCCTTTTCAGGACACATGCTGCACATGGTACCCACTCCAGCTGGTGTCTCTGTGTGCAGGCAGGGACAAAGTGTCTGTGTGCAGGCAGGGGCAGTGTGTGTGTGTGTTCATAGTGTGAGTCCCATGTGCACACCCCCATACACATTCACCCACACCCCCCTTCGTACTGCCGTGCATGCAGACACCCACACCTCCTCATACACCTTAGTCACCCTCCACTCGCACACTGTCCCCCACAAACTCCATACCCATCCACAGCCCACATACCCACACACCCACAGCCCCCCACAAACCTATACACCCCCCCACAATATACAAGAGTAAGACTTCATTTTAAGCTTTTGTACAACCATGTCTATGCACACTACACAAACATATGTAAATCAAGACAAAAAAAATTTTTTAATCAAATTAATGAATGCTGTAGATGTTTACTTTTTAGAATATAATTTGGTATTTTTTTGTTTCAGAGATGGCAAAACCCCTTGTTGAAAGGAATACTTCCAGGGGCAGGGGGAGTGACTTTGGGTGGCAAAGTCCAGGGGTTAGGGGCCAGGACTTCCAGTCACAAAATGGCAACCAGGGGGCAGGGCACCAAGGGCTACCCATGTGGCCCTTGGCAGTTTGCCAAAACTCGGTAAATGGCCCTCTGTCCAAAATAATTGTCTGCTCCTGATCTACTCTGAGACCCAGGGGCAGTACTGGGGGCCAGAAGACAGGGCTTCATAGGCTGGATCCAGCTTATGGGCTGTATCCTTGTCACCCCTGAATTAAACCAAAAGCAGCACCAGATTCATGCATTTGGTTTATTATGAGACTTAAAATACATAAGGCCTGTACTTTCTGCAACACTGACAGACATATAATAGGAGAAAGAAGGTAGTTTTGCATGATACACATGATTGCATTTCCTTTGATGTTTAATTTAAATAATATCTATATTTGCTATTACAAATCCTTTTTACTGGTTGTAACATTTCCTCCATGGGTCTCAAATTCTGTCTGGTAAACTGAAATTTTCACTGTACTGAAAGATAATAGCTTAAGTTTGAAGGCCTGGAGATTTGCATTTTGTTTGTCAAGCTGAAATTCTCCTTTCAGTGATATTTGTTATACCAATATTTCATTGTATTTCTTACTAGATAGTGCATTCCCTCTTCTTCATTTTCTAGTTCCAAAAGCCATCTTGGGGAAAGGTCAATACTACTCAGTGGGTGACCTTAGATACCAGTGAGCCCACAAAAGCTTATTATATTGATGTTCACCTTTATAGTTCTTCCCTGGAACTAGTAGCATAACTGAAGGAGAGAGTGACTGGGGCAGCAACTCCAAGTGCTACCTTTGGGGACAAGGGGAAGGCATAAAATTAGCTGCCACCACAACTGGCATCTGGCTGTGCTATCACCATTGGCAGCATAACAGCTGGTGCTGCCCTGTGCGTTGCCACCACCCAGGACACAGAGCTGCTCTCTTGTGCTTCTGCCTGAAACTAAACTCTCTTTCCATTTCCACAAAAGAGGTACAACATGGGTATTGCATGCAAGATCAACCTTAAACTGCCACTGAACTTCAAAAGATTCAAAGGACAACCACAAGAGACAGATCACCAAGTTCTCTCTAGAGGCAATATATTAAACCAAGATTACAGAACAAACCAAGGGCACTGACAGACATGCAGTCTAACTCGTGGAGTTTTACAGAAAGTGCCATAAGTTATACCGAACCTCCCAACCCAACAGACATTCGCTGCTAGATTGGGAGGGTGGGGGATTGAGCTCCACTTTGGAGCCAATCCAGTGCGAAAGGCTGTCTCTTCACCCTCTTCCTCCAGCCTCCCTGCCTCCCAGCTCTGGTGCTGCCTCAGGATGAGATGGGGAGAAGGCAGGGGAGGGTGGTCCAGTCTGGGGTTTTCCCAGACTGGTCTGGAGTGGGCAATGGGTGGATTGGAGCCCCTCACCTCAGGAGATGGGGCTCCAATCCACCTGCCCCACTCTCCAGAGCAGTCTGGGCAAGCCCCAGATGGAATATCCTCCCTCCCCTCCTTTCCTCCCCTCCCAACCTGGAGGCACACTAACAGAAGTTAATGAAGGCACTGTGCTTTGAATAATCTTCATCTGAACCTTCATGTAATGAGGGTTCATTTGTCACACAATCAGGAACTTTTTAAAGTGCTCTACAGCTCTGTACTTCTGTTAGGGTACAGTTGTAGGGTGTTTTCAGGGGGCCAACTGCATGACAAAATGTCACTTCTGTCAACCCTCCAAGTGGCAGGCACTGACCTAAGTTAAACACACAACCATGTTCGTAGGAGGAAAATTCCCATTACTTTTAACAACCAACTTCCACAAAGCATAATACAAAAACTTCTTGCATCACAACAGACTGATGGTGCAGCTGATCTTTCAGATAAAAAGCCAGAAAAACCCATAATGGACAATTAAGCAATAATCCTTCCCTATGGGAAGCTTCACCCCAACCTTAAACAGTATGGATTACCTCACAGTTGATCAACCTTTGACCTCCAGGCTAGATCCATCCCCTGTCATTGGGTCATCTGGCCCTGCATGCTAGATAGGGTGCACATGGCAGTCTAGGGCCTGATCTGAGCACACGGGGTGGGGAGGGGCAGGCAGGCAGGGCTCCAGGACCCCAAACTTTGTCCATGGTGCTGTGTGAGGGATAGCACGAGGCCCTGAGTCCCTGATCCTGGTGCATGGGACTGGTGCAGGTCCCAGGACAGGAACCCCAGAATGTGGGACTGGGTAGGATGGCATGGACCCTGAGGCCCCAATCCTGGCATGCAGGACTGGCAGAGGCAATATTGGGCCTTAGGCTGCTGATTCAGAAGCATGGAGCTGGCTGGAGGCAGTGCAGGGTCTAATCCATGTATACAAGAGAAACATGGGGCCTGATCTCTCCACACAGGGTGTGATCCAACCTGCAGACTTGCTTGGCATCATTCATCTAGCTTGCAGGACCATAGATTGAGCACCATAGATTTGTATAATGAAGCAGGGTGTTCTTTACCTGATCATCTATAAAATAATATCCAGAGCTTCACGTGTAGCTCTCATAAATGTTTAGGATTTGAAGGCTGCCATTTTCTTCTTATTCTTTATATCACTGATTATGCAGTTCAATTTCTCATTGTATAAAATATCTCTTTGATCAGCTTTATAAGTTAATGCTTTCCATCTCCATCAGATGCTTTCCGGTTCCTATCTTGCAAATAAACATAGGAAAGGATTTTTTTTTCCAAACCACTGTTTAAGATTAAACAGTCCTCATCTTTTAAATAGGTCCACAGATGAAGATCTCCTCACACCTCAAATCACTTTTCTCATGTGTGTTTAGCCTTTTCTGTATTGCAGTATTGTATGCTGGGAGATGAAGTGATCAAAACTGAATACCCTAGTCAAAGTGTATGCATATTTTCAGTTATAATAATACACCAGCTTTGGTGACTTATGTGGGTGAGACAGAAACCAATGAAGACAGAAAAACAAAAAAGCAAACCTCTTTGTGAGAAATATTGCTTTTACATAAATTGCGGTTTTCCTCTTTTCATTGTCACCATTTTCTACTCCATAATCATCGCGACAAAGGTGTACTTTCACGGGCATTTAAACTTCAGGCACTGAAAGGATTTATGAGCCATAATCATCTTTACTAGGCAAAATGCACACAATAAGATACAGAAAATGAAAATTACATGACAGATTGAGATGTATGCAGTCAAAGTTGGTGTGTGGGCACATCCATGTTTCTGAAGCAAAATTCGAAGGTGAAACATTTCTGCAAAGTTTAATAAATTGAGGGACAGTTAAAAGAGCATGTTGCAATAGAAAGCAAAATATAAGAAAGCATTTGAACAGTACTGCATCACCCTACTGTTTGTTGCACCTCATTCTAACAGCTACAAAGGATAATTAGTTAGTAAATTTCCCTTTTTTGCACCTCTAGAGTGGCTTTAAAGGTTGTTACACTAAAGGTAACAATCTGAATATTTGCAGAGATTCAGTCAGTAAGCTGGCTCCATGTGTACTAATGGATTTTGTTTTCATAGTTCAATTGCCCTAACTGGAAATGACTTGAGACCCAGCTGAGGATAAAAGCCTCACTATTATGAGTTAGTGCCCACTGCCACACAAAATTCGTTTTTTAAATGAAACTCATTTTTCTGGCAACTCCTTCCCTCCAGCATTTTCTTACCACAGTTCAGTAGCAGAACATATAGAATTTTGTGCAAAATTTCCAAGCCACATACATTAAAGATAAAAATACTAAAATAAAAATGTAGACACTAAAATACAACTGGTTTGTTTTTCAAAAATATTGCATGCCTGCAGCTCCATATTCTGAAAGTGAGGTTACTTCTCCGTTTACCAGATGACTGTGATTTTAAAGTGTCTGGAGGGAATAGGAAAATATCATTTCCTCAGTGGGCTGGGGAACTACTAAAGAAGGCAGGGGGCAATCAATACAAGATGACGGAGGGTAAGACCGCTAGTCTATCTACTGTAATAATTTGTACCTCACAGTGCTACAGAGGTGAAGTAAAGGTGAAGAGTATTTATGCATAGTCTATCCAAACTGAGCTGTTCCCTCCCATCTCCCCTTACACCTTCCAATGTCTAGAGAGTTAGGACACCCTATAATCTGTCATTTGTTGCCCTAGCAACATGCTTAATACCCACTGATGGCAATGCATGGTGAGAAGATAAAACACACCTCATGCAGCATGGTGCTTTCCTCATCTGAATACTCCAACCTCCTGTGCTGAAGACAGGAGCAGGTTACAACAGGCTTCTAATCAGGAACCTGAGCATGACGGAGGATGCCTTCAGACTGTCCCTTAGGTTTATAGAACCTTACAACATTGAAATCCAGTTTAAAATTTCATTACAACAGCCCTGGCAAGTACTTTGGGGAATGACTGCCCAGAAGCCAAGAGATTTTGAAAACGTAGGGCATCTGCATTGAACCACGGACTCCTCACCAATTCCTTGTCTGTACTAATGTGAGCGTAAGTGCCTAGGCAGGCAGCTAGGTTTAAGACTTTGAACAATCCTTTTATAACGGCCCATTATTTTAAGTGTCTTTAGCTTAATGAGGGGCTTTTAGAGTTCTGTCTCCCTTTAAGCTAGCACCTTGGACTTCAGCAGCTACCATTCATTTCTCTCTGTATGTTAACAGATATACACCTTCCTCAAAGCACAGCAATAGCTGAATGATAAATTACACTTATGTACCTTTGAGGCACTTTTCTTCCCTCAACCCACTACCTTAATCTCTTCTAGAGACAGATCTAAAGTTCCAAGTCTCTAAGCAGCTTCAGCTATGTTATTTTAAAGAACATCAGCACATCATGGATAGCTTCTCTTTTCCTCATCAGGCATGACTGGTATTCCTACCCTACCAGTACCACAGGAGAAGGATCTATTTTTCTTCCCTTTAAGGAGACAAATGGGAGCTTTGCACAGATGCAAAGGAGTTTCTTAACTTTGCAGCAGAACACAACATTTAAAACTAATAATTAGGTAGGTCTCCCATGTATTAAACCAATTTCGATATTATTATATAGATGAATGTGTACAGTGAAGCTACCTGAGGATATTAACTTTAGAGGTTTAATTTATTTTCCTTCTTGAGTTCTGTAAAATTGCATTTCTACTTAAAGGAGCTTTGCTTTACAAGTGAAAGGGTACAAATATCAAGATATTAAATGCTGCATAAAGTGATTTTCTGTTAGGTGTTCTTGTAACTATCAAGTGATACAAGGTTTTATAGTTCATGATGTGGAAAACCTGACAATTACAATGATTCCAGACTTGTGCTGATAAAATTTAGATCCTCTTCTATAATGTATGCAGCAACACATGATACAGGAACATCAGTGATATAAGCGTTGTGGCAATAAGGTTGAAAACATGGAGAAGGCTGATGGAAACACATATTAACTATTAAAAACAGTCCAGTAAAACATTTATAATGCTGCCAATCCTATCTTTTTTTTCAGAAACTGGGTTTGATTTAAGGTTTTATTACAACATTTATATTTCTAGCACTTGATTGTATATGGCAAACAACCTGCATTACCCCCTGTAAAATGTATACTATTGGCTAAACTGTATTCTATAGTTTCTAGTACTGTAAAATTTTAAATATTTTTCAGAACTTTGCAATAGATTTAACATTGGCATGCTGAGTCTTCAGCCTTACAATCTTCAAATATCTCTATATATTCTGGGAATTTCTGTGTTCACTTGTATTCTACAAGTTGAAACGGGTGGCAAAAGGTCAGTGTAGGGACTAAGCCATGGTGCCTTTCTATTGCACTGAATTGTGGTATGTGGTTCTTGCACAAAAATGGATTTTCAATTCATATTTTTACCCTTCATTATTAAATGTTTTTATTACTCATGTTAAGCCATCCCTCGCACTTGCCTCATTTTATTTATGATAAACTCCTTAGTACTTGAATACATTTTGACCAAAATGTTGACTTAAACACAGCTTTGATAAATCTAATGCAGCACTTTTTGTATATAGGCATCTGTAATAGGAGGGGTGCACCACTGTAACAGGAGGGGTGTCCTAGGGTCACCGTGCTCTCCCCTGGTTGCCCTCTGTACTGTGCCAAGCTGCCTACAAGCACCCTTGAATCTTTCCCACCACGTCTTTGGTCTTAGATATATTATTCCTTCTCTACTTCTCCTTCCCCACTTACTCTGCAGCAATGCTTCTTTTACCTAAGCTAAAGATCCCTGTGA
>NW_017729032.1:257219823-257225399 GCF_001723915.1 Gavialis gangeticus | reverse complement strand
GATATATTATAGAGAGGCTGCCTTTCATCCTCTAGGCCACGGTTCTCCTGCTACCACTAGTCCCATTTCTGTAATGGGTATTCCGTGCACCCCGGCCTTATGGGCTACACGTGGCTCCAACCACCACTGTACCACGCCCCAAGCCTCGCAGATGTACCAGACGTTCTTTGGTCTTACTCCTGTCACTTGGGCTCCCCGCAGCCCTTTCTTGATCAGCACCTCACTGATGCTCTGTTCCTTCACAGCCTTGTCTCACTCAGTGCTTCGTGGGCACTTGGGTTCTCTACAATCTTGTCTCGCTCTACCGCGCCCCACTGGGCGCTTGGGCTCTCCGCAGCTCTGTCTCCCCCTGCCCCTCTCTGGGCGCTCGGGTTCTTCCCAACCTTATCTTGCACTCATACTGTGCCTCTTTAGGAGCTTGGGTTCTCTGTGACCTAGTCTCTCCCTGCCTTACTGGGTGCTTGGAGTTGGCACACTCCCCATAATACTCCTATCCTGGCGCTGGGGGTCAGCTGAATCCCAACATTGCCTTTCTGGCTTTCATCAGTCACTGCCCCCTCTCTTTGGGGCTTCTCGCTGCCCCCCTCTCTCTGGGGCTGGGATCTCCACACTGCCATGGGTCCCATATGAGGCCTCCTCCAATCCCTAATAGCCTCACCCAAACCTCCAGTTAAAATAGCAAACAAAACACAAGCCCCTGGGCTATAACATAAATCTAAGCCTTCTGGCTCCAACCTTCTTCTCACCACACCATCTGTCCCCAGTGTCGAGCCGTACCTGCAGTTTGGCCTCTACTCATTACTCACTCAAGCAGAGTTCTTTCCCCCTTGGCTGCCAGCAGGGAACTCCCTGCCTGGCCTCTGCCCTGGGGTTTAAATGGGAACCAGGCCTTGCCCCTTCTGGTCAGCTGACCGCTAGCAGGTGTGGGTCACTGGCTCCCTCTAGTTGTCCCAGCAACCGGCACCTGAGGACTTATCCTGGCTCTCCAGGTAGCAGGCACCTTAGTGCCATGCTAAAGCATCCAAATATTCACCTAACCATTTGTACACCAGTGCGAATTCCAGTAGGTTAAGATAAGCTCATCTTGCAAATGGCTACATTAGTTATTCAGGCTTTGGAGATACAGTCAATCATTTTAGGATAAGTTGTTTTTGAACAACATGGACACAGCTCACAATTATACCTTTGGGTCAATTCCTGGACTACGTTAAGCTTGAGACATCAAGCCTGTTGCCTAGAATGCCTGAGAAGACGCATCATCATCATAACCTTGAGAGAGTCCAGAGTGGAGCCACACATGAGTAGAGGTAAAGAGAAGAGGCCCTATAAGGATTAGCTGAAAAGCATGGGACTCTTCAGCCTGGAGAAGAGAAGGCTCAGGGGGGACTTGGTGGCAGCCTCTAACTATATACGGGTTGTGCATCAAGAACTGGGAGAATGTCTGCTCACCACGGTTCCCCTAGGGAACACAGGGTGTAATGGTCACAAGCTGGTGGAAGACCGTTTTAGACTGGACATAAGGAAAAACTTCTTTATGGTCTGAGTCTCCAGAGTCTGGAATAGACTCTTTCCAGAAGTGGTGCAAGTGCCTATTGTGGATACATTTAAGAAACACCTGGAAGCTTACTTTGTTGGGGTCATCTGAACCCAGCTGACTTCCTGCTCTTTGGGCAGGGGGCTGGACCCAATGATCTTGTGAGGTCCCTTCCAGCCCTAACATCTATGAAATCTATAAATATGCATATGCAATAAAAGCTCCAAAAGCATGTATCACTATGTGTAAGCAGTAAATCACAGTTGACAAATAGATAGTGTATCTAGATTTATTTTGCTCAGTGCTGACAGAAATGGTCAAGTCTCCCGACATAAAATATTACACGGGTGTAGGGGCGGGTAAAAAAAGAGTATGAGCAACCTAAATAATGTACACCATTCATTACATAGAATTTTTTATCTATTTACTTAACTGCATCAAAAAAAGTATGCTGGAAAGGAGGCTCTTAACCATGTTTATTGTCAGGGACTGTCTATGAACCAACCCAACTTAAATAAATAAAAGAATCCCCAAAAATACATGATTTATAAAGAAAAGAAGTTTGAACAGATATTTGTAAGTCTCCAATTAACATTCATTTGCTCAAACTCTTAGTTGTTAAATTTAGGATTATTTTATCCTAGAAAAATGGTTACCTGAATAACTGGAAAATCACAGAAAATCATAGCATGGTACTTAAGTAACACATTAATTGACATTTTCTTCTTTTCAGAACCAATTCCTATGATAGGATGTTGTTTGATCTCATTTCTCTCATCATTAAGATTCTAAAGAATTATGAGCAATATGCTGCTTAAAGAAATAGCCTGTGTGAGGCTATAATGTTAAATTCCTGTAACGTTAAGAGCTTTACCCAAACTATGAAGCATCAAAGTTAGGGAGCTTAACTCTGTGTTTTGTTTTTTCTTTTTGTTTTTAAGAGGAGTCAATTCATGGTCTCAATTCTTGGTGCCATGGAAAATGTAAATAGTAGGAAGCATTGGGAGGATTTTTACATATAACACAAGGGGAACAACAATATTTATTAAATTCACTTTACCAATTTAAAATAAGGTTTAATTTCTTCTTCACTGAAGATCTCACTATTACATGAATAAAAGCAGTTGCAGAAGTATACAGGTTTCCCTCTCTTTATGCAGGTTCTGTATGTACGGATTCATTCTTATGTCATGACCCTTTTTATACCAACAATTTTGTTACATGCAAGGTAAAGTCACTCTTATGTGATCAGTGTGGTGGAAGCCCGCAGTCAGCTGCTTTACGTGGGAGTGACGCGCAACAAAATATTGTCTCCTGTGTGGCTCTGTGCTCCTCACTGGTTGTCTGCGACATGTATTTCTGTAGTTGATATGCCCATTATGATAGTGGCCTATGCTTGTGTGTACTGTCTGCTGTACCAAAATTGTCTTGTAAAAGTGGTAGAAATGGGTCTGGGAGTCAGTACAGTTGAGGTCTTAGAATGTATCCCTATTTATTACATTGTAAAGTGGGTTCCCTTTATACAAATTTAAGTTATGTGCCATTTTCCAGAAATGCATGTACAGCATAAAGCGAGGGAAACCTGTAATTTAGTTGCACTGGGTTCCTGTAACAGGGCCCCTACCCTGTCACTGGGGTAGAAAGGCCAGACAGAGACCAGCACCTTCAAAAAGACTCTGGGATGCATATTAATGAGGGGCTCCAGGGCTCTGTGGGAACTGCTGCCTAGCTCCAGAGCCCTGTAAGAACCACTGCCTGACTACAAGACCACCACAGGAGCCACTGGAAGCTCAAAAACTTTGGAGGGAATTCCTGCCCCAACCCCAGATACTGGGAGTGCAGACAGACAATACAGCCAAGAAGCTGCAAAACTCCATGCCCTAATTGGAGAGCAGCCACAGCTGACCTGAAGACATTGCAAAGAGCAAAGTGAAGGTGCAATACACATCTGCTAAAATCAAGATGGGATCAGAGGAGGGGCCAATTGAGGTACCATGGGTTACAGTACAAAGGGGTTAGAGGGAAAGGGACTTGGTAGTGGGGGTCTGCTACAGACCACCACACCAGGAGGATGAGCTAGACCTGGAATTCTCAAGGCAGCTCTCAGAGGCCACACAGTCAAGGGACACAGTTGTCATGTGTGACCTACACTACCCTGACATCTGCTGGGAAGAGCAGTCAGCCAGATATAATTGCTAACGTAGGTTCTTAACCTGCATACAGGACCCCCACTGAATGCAGGAAGTATACGATCCCACTAGCGGAAACTTCTTGCTGGATTTGGTGCTAGCTCCAGGGGATGACCTGGTGGGGGATTTCCAGGTCCAAGGTAACCTAGGGGATAGCGACCATGAATTGATTGAATGCACTATCCAACATAGGGTGGGAAAAGTAACCAGCAGGGCAGAAGTGCTAGACTTCAGAAAGGCTAATTTCAGTGTGCTCAGGAGATTAGTTAGTGAGGCATTGAAGACCAAGAGCATTGGCGAGATGTGAGATCAGGAAGGGTGGTCATTCCTCAAGGGAGCAATCCTTCGGACACAGAAGAGACAATCCCATTGCACACAAAAGGGGGCAAAGGGGCCAAGAAACCCTCTTGGCTGAACAGGGAAATCCAGGACAGCCTAGGGGCAAAGAAAGAGGCATACAGGCTATGGAAGCAGGGGGTAGCTACCAAGGAGAAGTATACCTCCTTGGCTCACACTTGCAGGGAGTCAGTTAGGAAGGCCAAAGCAGCAATGGAACTCAGGCTGGTAACAAAAATTAAAGACAAAAAAAGTCCTTCTTCAGGTACATAGGGAGCAAAAAGAAGGTGCAGGATAACATAGGACCCCTACAGGACAGGCTAGGGCAATTGGTGACAGATAGAAGAGAAGAGACTAGGCTGAACTCTTCAATGAGTTTTTTGCCTTTGTATTCCTGAACACGGATCTAGACAAATCTCTCAATTGCATAATAAATATGCACAGGAGGAACACCAGCCTACTAGTGGTCAGCACTGACCTAGTAAAGGGACACTTGGAAGGACTGGATATGTTTAAGTCAGCAGGCCTGGATGATCTTCATCCAAGGGTGCTGAAGGAATTAGCCAGTGCCACAGCAGAGCCACTAGCACAGCTGTTTGAGCGCTCTTGGTACTCAGGTCAGGTCCCAGAGGACTGGAAAAGAGCCAATGTGGTCCCTATTTTCAAAAAGGGGAGGAAGGAGGGTCCAGGTAATTATAGGCTGGTTATCTATTCTTGGCAAAACCTTTGAAAAAATTATCAAGGATCACATTTGTGGGAGCCCAGCAGGAAAAATAATGCTGAAGGGCAACCAGCAGGGGTTCATAGTAGGTAGATTCTGCCTGACTTACCTTGTTGCTTTTTATGACTGGGTCAGAAAATGCTTAGATGCAGGAGTTGAGGCAGATGTCATCTACTTGGATTTTTAGAAGGCCTTCGATACGGTATCTAATCCTATTCTCATAAACAAACTGAGTGGCTGTGACATAGATGATTACATGGTCAGGTGGATGGCAAATTGGCTGAAGGGTTGCACCTAGAGAGCGTGGTGGTCAGGTCAGTATTGACCTGGAAAGATGTGGGCAGTCGGGTCCCCCAAGGCTCAGTCCTTGGACCTGTGCTATTCAATAGCTTCATCAGCGACTTGGATGAGGGAGTGGAGAGCACTATGTCCAAATTTGTGGATGACACGAAATTATGGGGTACAGTAAACACACTAGTGGGAAGGGATTGAATCCAGGTGGACCTGGACAGGTTGGAAAAGTGGGCAGAAAAGAATAGAATACAGTTCAACAAAGACAAGTGCAAAGTGCTGCACCTAGGCAAAAAGAACTACCAACACACTTACAGGATGGGGGATGACCTTCTCAGCAGCACATCAGGAGAAAGGGATCCTGAAGTCATAGTTGACTCCAAGATGAACATGAGTCATCAATGTGATGAAGTGATCAACGAGGCTAACCACACTTTATCATGCATTAGCAGATGCATGACAAACAAGTCCAGGGAGATGATGCTTCCCCACTATGCAGCACTGG
>NW_017729032.1:257208119-257214823 GCF_001723915.1 Gavialis gangeticus | reverse complement strand
TAGAATACAGTTCAACAAAGACAAGTGCAAGTGCTACATCTAGGAAGAGGGAATCACTAACACACCTATAGGCTAGGAGATGACCTTCTCAGTAGCACAGGA
Organism: Gavialis gangeticus; assembly: GCF_001723915.1. NCBI lineage: Eukaryota > Metazoa > Chordata > Crocodylia > Gavialidae > Gavialis > Gavialis gangeticus. Next base: position 257,214,721 of record NW_017729032.1, on the reverse strand, counting down.
GCAGAAAGGTGCAGCAGGAAAACTGTGAGAGTGCACCACCTAGCCAGAGAGGCAATTAGTCCAGGGAAGCATGCCAGGGGGTGAGAGACCATTTAAGGCACCCCAGCCTTGCTTCAGAAAAGGATTAAAATGCCTTAATAAAAGAATGCTGCAGGACATACCAGCTGACTGCGGCATACTTAAGCAACAGTGATGGATGAAAATTTTTGTGTTACAAAATATAAGCCAAACATACTCCAGGGAAAAAAAAGTAGAATATATGTTGGTTTTCTTTTTGATACCAGACTTGTATCCTGCAGCTCTGTGGAAGCAGATTTATTTCAAGAAGCTCAATATAGGGAGCAAATGGATAAGTTTTCAAAGGACACTCTTCACCTTGGGCAACATTTTAATGACCAAGTCTGAGTCAAACATCTCACCAAGGGAATTACAGAGTAGTATCAATGAATGGATGAACTGATGGTCAAGAAGCAAATTCTCTAGCGCTAACAAAGAATAAAATGTTAATTTAAGGTCCTTTCTGTATTTGAATATACATTTTTCCTTTTAATAATTTACATCAAACCACAACAAATGCTGTTGAATGTTCTCAGATTTATTTTAGAGCTTTCTTGAGTAGAGCCAGATTGACCAAAATGAAATTAATGCTTTGCTAGTAGTTTATTGTCTAAAAGAAGGTGAGGTACTGTGGCATTTGAAAAAGGTTAGAGAACTTGCTGTTGATGTGACCTGGCTTTGAAGACTAGCAGTTTGCAAGGCCTGTAAAACAATCTAACCTTGTGCTGTTGCTACTTCGACTTTGTTCCTGTTACCACTGACCTATGTTTTCACCATCATAGGCACAACAATTGGCATTTCCAACTGCTTTTGTTTGTTTGTTTATATTACAATAGCTGTCACAGACATAATTAAGATCCTTTTGTTCAGGGGTGGGCAAAATATGGTCCACGGGCTGGAATTAGCCTGCCAAGCACTTTCATCCAGCCCGTGGAGCCCACCAACAAATTGTGTCCCATCCAGCCCTTCTGCCCACGAGGGTGGGAGTGAGGTGCCCACATGTACACCCCTCCCCCAAACATACTCTGTTGTGCCTCACTCCCATCTTCGTGAGTGGAACAATCCAGTCCAGCCAGCATGCAGCTTCCAGGTGGGGCTGCTGCTTCCACCGCCTGCAGTCCCCAGGGACCTGCTCTGCTTTCCCAGGCTCCCACTGGCTCTGGACAGCAGTTAGGAAAGTGGCAGGGGTGGAACTGCAGCTGGGTGGGAGGATGAAGCTGGTGCCTGGGAGGGCGGTGCTAGCATGGAGCTTGGGTGTGCAGTGTATGGGTGTGAGGGAGGGTAGGGGAGTGTGGGGATCCCCCCACATTTCCCCACAATGGTGTGCAGCCCTGGCAGGAGGTGGCAGTGGCAGCAGCAGCAGGTGTGGGCTCTCAGGGCACTCTTGTCTGGCACAGGTTCCTGATGAGACTCAGCTCTGGGTAGAACTGAACTACACTTTGCTGTGCTTCCTCTATTGCCAGCACTTCCTATTTGCACATGCAGCCCCTGCACTTGCTGGACACAGGAGGGAAGTTCTGCACACTGGAGCTGGCTGCTTTCCCCTCTGGGGCTGCGTGGCACAGAAGGGAAGCTGTAGGTGGCTTTCCCTGCTGTCAGGGGAAGGCAGCAGGCTCTAGCACACAGGGGTCCCCCCTGTGCCTGGTGACTGCAGGGAGTGCCAGCAATACAGAAGGCCTGGAAGAGGCTGCGCTCCTCACTGCAATGTGCAATACTGGCTGGAGCTGTGCCCTGCTGGGTGCCTGTGCCAGGCATGAGCACCCTGAGATCACCTGCCTGCTGCTGCACCATAGGGGGAGTGTGGGGGGGAGTCCCCCCCACATTCTCTCATACCCTACAAATCCCACACACCTACACCTTGTTCCCACAACCCCCCACATATACACAACCCCCTAACATACCCCTCACACAGCCACACCACCTCACAAGCCCCCCGCAGCCCACCATACACCCACCTGCACACCCACCACACACCCACACACCAACACCCAAACCCCACCATACATACACCCCAACACCCACACACTATCACACACACACACACACACACACACACCCCCACACACAATATACAAGACTAAGAATTTATTTCTGAGTTATTATGCAGTCACCTCTACATACATAATATAAACACAAATCTTGACAAAAATATTTTTTGTAATAAAATTAAAATATCTTATAGTAGGTGTTTGAATTTTAGTATATAATTTTTTTTCTGGTTCTAAGATGCCACCCCCCCACTCCCCTGAGTTTTTCCAGGGGGCAAGGGGAGGGACATCTGGTGGCAAAGGTCAGGGGTTAGGAGTGAGACTTCTGGTCCCAAGATGGTGACCAGGAGGCAGGGCAACTGTCAAGGAGTGTGACTACCCATGAGGCCTTGACAGCTCACCAAAACTCATTAAGTGACTCTCCACCCAAAATAATTGCCTGCCCCTGTTCTAAGCTCTTTTTAAAATAGCACTGAAACCCTGCCTTAACTTCAAGTGACAGAAATTACACATAAACTGGTTTAAGGGATTGGAAACTGGTTTAATCCTGTAACATAACAGAAGTTCAGGGCAAATAAACCACTTTCAGAATGGCCAAAAACAGTTTAAAATAAACCTGGGTGGACATAGTATCAGACTTCCTTCTCAGCTCCCTTCTCAATTCAAGTTAACTCGCAGTCAACCAGCATTCCAGGATGCTTTGCAGCCCTGACCTGTGCTGTCTGCTCTATCAGAGCATGGCTGGCCCTGCCCCCAGTGCTCACAATGCTGAGAGACTAAAGCCTCTGCTACCCAGACTGCTTCTTGCTTGGGCTTGTCAGCCCAGCATAGGAATGGGTGCCAAGGCCCAACGAGCCGCAGGCTGTAGAGCAAGAGGAGAAAGGGGCTTTCTGTTTTCCTCCTTGCAGCTCAGTGAGCCTAACAGGGATCAGCTCATCCCCGCCTTCTCTCCATCCTCTGCCTCCTAGAGTGGGGGAAATACCCCTCCTTACTTCCACCTGGCACTCTTCCCCAGCTGGGGTCTGTAGGGGACAGACAGGGAAGCCCCATGCCCAGGAGCTTTTTGCCTGCCCCCCTACAGCTCCAAGCCAGGCTGGGATCAATTCAGACCTGCTCTCTCCTCAGCTGTCCACACTTGGGAAGGAGAAGGGGGGCAGCATGGGAACATATCCTCCAGCTGAGGTCTGCCCACCATGGGGGCTGGGAAAGCACCCACCAGGGGGATTTTCATCTGCCTGCAGCTCAAGCCCAGCTGGGATTACCCCAGCCTCTTTCCTTCCCCAGCTGTCACCTCAAGGAGGGGCAGGGGTTGGGAACCATAAGCACTGACCCTGGGGCTCAAGTACCCACTAAAAAAAATTAGTGGGTGCTCAGCTCTCCTGAGCCATGTTGGGCAAGCAGGATTTAAATAATGCACTGCCTCTTCCAGGCATGTATAGGGCTCAGTGCAGGAATGGATGAAAAAAAAAAGTACCCCCTGGCAAAAACCAAAGTTGGTCCCTATGGTGGGAATTCATCAGCTGGGATGGGGGGATGCTGGTGTGAGGGCTGGGGGCAATCATAGCCCAACTCGAATTGAAGTGAGGTCAACCCCCCCGCAGCAGGTGCTTTCCTCTCTAGGCTAGGCAGGTGGGGGATGTTGTGGGGGGGCACCCCTTGTGCCTCCCTACCCCTCTTGGAGGGCTTGGAAGGAGTGGGGCTGGAGTGATCCCAGCCCAGTTGAAGTGGCAGGGACGGGGGGAAGAGTCCTGGTAGGTGCTTTCCCACAGGTGGGGCAGACCCCAAATGGGGGAGGTAGTGCAGGCAAGGTTGGGTGAAATGCAGCCTCTCAGAGGCTAATGGCTGGGAAAGAGGACGGGCTGGAGTGAACCCAAATGAGTACTTTCCCCCACACCCTGAAGACCCTGGTTACCAATCAGGCTTCAGCTGCAGATAGGCTGGGTTCAGTAGCCTTAGGTGGCCTAGCCATAAAGGGTGGTGCACTTGAGCATCCCCAGGCTCCTGCCCTGGGGTGCTGCAGGCCTCTTCTTGTCTTGGGGATCCAAACACTGAACATCAGTTCAGTTTGTTACTGGCTCAATCTACACAGCTTAGAAAAAATTGAGATGTTTGAATAAATTTTGCCTTGGGTCTTTTGAACTTCTGTACTTAGGCCAAGAGTTTGCAAGCAAAGGTTTAGATAAAAGACAGCAAGTGGAAGCTACTAGTAGCAAGTGGAGTATAAGGCATCAAGTTTTTAACTTCTCCTTAGGGTTAATATTTTTATCTAGCATTTCATTTTAATTTTCATATTAAACCTCAAAAGAATGTCAAGGTTTTAATATGCTCCTGCTTGTTCCCAAGTTAGCAGTTTCCATCAAGTATCCAATTCACAATGTTTCAAAGCACAAAACACATAATTCTTGGTCCTGAAGCAATAATAGGTTTAACCTCTTGTCTTACAATGCTTCAAGAATCTTTACCTTCAGAGTTTTAAAACCATTTAAACCAGGGGAGCCTCAACTTTCCAATACAACACATCACTTTTTTCTATTACTCTAAAGTAAGTTGTGATGCTATTTTTGTCCTACAAATGCATTTTCACAGTACTTTAACCTTGTATGTTTTTGATTAAATGAATATGTATTTTTTCATTTGTTGATAAAGATGATCTTTAAACTGTAATTTTTTGTTTGCTTTAATCCGTAAGTAATATTTTTAAAGAAGACATGAAAGCATTTTAATATAATTTTTATCCACAATGGATGGCATAAGCATGATTGGCACTTATTTTAGATAGCTTGCAGAACTAAAATATACTTTTGCTATATATCTATATACCTAAGCAGCTATCAAAAACCTGAGGTTGAATAAACTTTACAAATGGGCACTATAAGATTTGCACCACCTAGATTTTTTGGTTTAAAATTCCTATAAAACAGATGTACAGAATATTCAAGGTACCACTCAATGTAAATATATTTACCACATATGCGATGAGCCATCTCATGTAAGGATGAAAGCTATCCCATTTTCTTCTGTGCAATTCCACTGAAATTTAAACCAGGATTTTTTTTTTATTATATATAATTATGAAAAACAAACAGCATTAGTAAAAAAATGATTATATTTTTATTTCTTAACAAGTAGTTCTGTGATTAAATGACAATTTAATCACTTGAACTGTTCTACTAGTTCTCTGTTTCTCAACTGGAATTCAGTTTTATCTACCAAAACCAAGAATAGTAAAGGTCAGCTTCCCATTCACCCCTTTTACAAGTAGGGATATTTATGTGGGAACAGAACTCAGGAATAAATAAGGAACCTTTTGCTATTTTTCACAATATTAAGTGCAAAATGAGCTTGGAATGTTACTGCTCTAGTTGATAACAGCTTCCCGCCCACTTTGCAATGATATAATTGACTATACAAAGGGTAAGGTAACAGAGAAGCAGAGTCAAGGATTAAACTCTGCCATGGACCTTTTGTGGGCAAATAAATTCTTAATCCCTATATTTATTGTCTGTTGAGCAGAGATAATTAGGTGTAACCTACTTACAGGAATCATGTGAGGTTTAAATTAGAGCTGCTATCTAAACCACAATGGCTCAAAGCCCAGAACAGGTAATATTCAACAGCAGTATAGGGTTTAGTATCTTATCTCTTACAATTCTCATTAAATTATTGTGATTATCCTATAACACTTATAAAACATAAGTGTTATAGGATAATCACAATAATTTATATGGATGGTATGCTACATTTGACATGGACTTGCATAGGTACTCGTTGAAAGGGGTAAGGGTCCAGATCCTGCCAAAACACATTTCAATTATGAGAAAGATATTATGTGCAAGTAGCATAGAAAAAAATCCAGAAAGTCTTGTGTTTGAGCACATACAGGATACTGGATTAGACCTGGTATTTGCAGTATCCTGATAACTAACATTATTTTAGCCCTCTGACTTTTGCCTTCAGAGATCATTCATGAAAGTAAATTGGTCAAGTGTTATGGGTCTACTTCATTATAAAAAGCAAAAATAGCCAATGCAGATAAAAATACAGAAACTCCAACACACCAACCCCTTCCCCTCCAATTCCCATCATGGGAATTGTGTAATTAAGTTGTACAACTCACTGGGTGTGTCTACACATTCAATTAATGCTATTTAGACTTACTCTGCAGTAATTTTTGTGCAGTAAGCCAGCCATGGGAAGGCATCTACAAGTACATCCTGTTAGGAGCAGATTTCATAGTTTCATAGTTAGTAGGGTCAGAAGGGACCTGAGCAGATCATCAAGTCCGAACCCCTGCCATGGCAGGAAAGAGTACTGGGGTCAAATGACCCCAGCAAGGTGATTATCTAGCCTTGTCCTGGTAGTGCTTGGGGGAACATGGACTCCCCCAATGCCTGCTGGTCCCCCCTGACTAGTTTGTAACAGGCCACTAGATCCCCCCTCAGCCTTCTCTTGTGGAGGCTGAATAGGTTCAGGTCCAATAGCCTCTCCTCGTAGGGCCTGCCCTGCTGCCCCCTGATGATGCAAGTAGCCCTCCTCTGGACCCTTTCCATATTGTTC
>NW_017729032.1:257198833-257203119 GCF_001723915.1 Gavialis gangeticus | reverse complement strand
ACCTTATTTTTGCCCCCTAGGTATTTAAAAAAGGACTTCTTGTTGTCCTTGATCCGGGAAACTAGTCCCAGTTCCGTCTCCAAGCAACCGCAGTATAGTCCTCCCTGGTGATGGCCCCTCCCCTCCATTGGGTGTACATCTCCCTTTTAGCTAGGAGACATTCCCAGATGTTTTTGGTGAGCCATGGGGGCTTTTGTGCCCTCCTCCTCCCTTTGATCCATGTTGGGATTACCTCCCTTTGGGCTTGGAGGGTCGTCTCCTTAAGGAACAACCACACTTTTTGGACACTCGGCTCCCCTCCCCTTCAGGACCTCAGTGCTTCCCTGATTATTCTCCTTAGCTTATTGAAGTCCACCCTACTGAAATCTAGGGCTGCTGCCTTGCTGCAAGCCTTTGCCACCTTGTGCTGGATGGTGAATTCCAGCAGGCGATGATCACTGTCGCCCAGGTTGTTGAGCACCCGCAGCCCCTCACCAGGTCATCACCAGGTCCAACAAGGCATCTCCCCTGGTGCACCTCCTGGGTTAGATGGAGGTCCTGCATTTTGGCTAGGAACCTACATGAGCGGTCAGGCCTGGCTGACTGCTCTTCCCAGCAAATGTCTGGAAAGTTCAGGTCACCCATGATGACCACATCCTTTGACCTAACTACCTCCGTGAGCTGACTTAAGAATTCCCGGTTTAGCTCTTCCCCTTGGTTGGGTGGTCTGTAGTAGACCCCCACCATTAAATCTCTTTCCCCTTGACTGCCTTGCATTCTAACCCAGAGCACTTCAGTGTGCCCCTCCTCTAATTTTCTTGGTTGGCACTTGCCACCTCCCACACCACTGCCAACAGTGCCAGCAGTGGCTGCGGGAACTCCCGTGCTTACTGCCGCCGGGCTCCTGCTGCTCCTGCCACCCAGTTCCCACTGCTGCCATGCACCCCAGCCACTGGGGTCATGGATCATTCATGGGCTGTTCCCAATACAGCTGCAGCTGGCCAGGCTCGCTTTGTCACCGTGAGGCAAAGGGACCAGAGCAGCACCCGACTGGCTGCAGCAACAACAGGAAAAGCCCCACCAGAAGCTGAGCACTGTTCCTCTTCCCTTGCCTCCAGCTACAGCTGCTTCTCCTGCTCCTGCCCCTGTGCCTGCAGTACCACTCTGGGTGGGTGGGAGGAAAGCTTCAGCTGGGCAGCTCCTATCCAGTATGTGGAAATCTGGCTATAGCTCCCAGCTGCCTTCCACCCACTTCTTCTGCCCAGTGTGATGAGCAGCCACTCCATATGGTTTGAGTGGGTGGAAAGAGGCTGGAAGCAAAAGCTGGGGCTCCATACTTTAGGCAGAAGCCACCTGGCTAAAGCTTCCTGCCCACCTGGAGCTGCTATTTTTTTCTTTTCTTTTTTTGAAATATATATGTATATCTATATCTCTGAGGTTAAATATATCTACACTCCGAGTATCTCTCCACAAAGAAAAAACAACCAGTTACCAAAAAAAATGCACCCACACAGTCTGCACACCTGTACAAAGGCCCACTGGCCACCCAGACCTGTTACAATATCTACACCACATGCTACACACACACAAACAAACTCTGGTCTCTCAGACCAGGCCACCCCTTCCTTTCATCCCCACCCCACTTGTGGAGTCACATACTCAGTTCACCTGTTGTCCATGTCATTGTTGCTCCAGCTCCCACTGAAGGAACTACTGCTGTTGTCGCTATTCTCAGTTCCATTTGTTTCTTTTTCTTCCTTGTTGTCACTGCACCCTTCCCTGCAGCAGGGGAGTTGGAAGATCCTGTACAACTTTTCTCTGTGCCAGGTAGCTTTGGCTGTGTCCTCTCCATGCTCCACTACCAATTTCAGTGCAGCAAGAGCAGGAGGAGCAGCAGCCGCAGCTGGAGGTAAGTGGAGTAGAACAGCCTCACCAACCCCAGCCCCAGCCAGCATGTAGCTTCCAGTGAGAAGGTTCCCAGTGTGGCTACAGCCAATTGGCTGCTGCTGTGCTCACCTCACCTCCAGTGGCCACTCCTCCTTTTGCTCCTGCACCTGCTGTGCTGCTCTGGGTGGTCAGGTGTTGAGGGAGAAGGAAGCTTCAGCCTGACTCCTCCCACTGGAGGTGAGGGGAGCAGAGGAGCATTTGGTCGGCTGCAGCCATGCTGGCAACAACCCCGCCAGAAGTTGCTTGCTGTCTGAGGCTGGCAGGAGTGTGGTGCAGGCTTCCCCGACAAGAGCGGGTGGGGCTCAGCCCCATGTGAAGCACTATAGGGGCAGCCACAGACTGTATCCAGTAGGCAGGCTGGATCCAGCTTGTGGGCCATATTTTGCCCACCCCTGGACGAAACAAATACAGGCTTGTTCCTGCCCTGTTCTGACCTATTGCAGAAACCAGGGGGAGCTTCAGGCTCCAAATGCAGCTGCCTGGGTGCCAGGGGCCTCCAGGGGAGGCGGGGAAGGCAGCTGAGGCTGGCAGGGATCTCCAGAGGGGACAAGCAGAGGCTGGGCAAGGATGCTGTCCCACAAGCTTGTGGCAAGTGCTCCATGAAGACTCCCTGCCCTCCCCCGCCAGCAGTGGCGGACAGGGGACCATGTCTGCAAGGCGGTCGTGAATGACCTACTTCTCCACTCCCCACAGTAAGGTGCCTGGGCAGCTGCCCATAAACCCCAGACCCACAGTGCACCCCCAAGACCACACACACTCTAGACAGTTTCCAATCAATAATCTTTATTTCTCTCCACCACAACCCACTCCCTCTTGCCCTCTGTCCCCAACAACACAGTCCTTCCCAACTTCCCTCCCCAACAACAGGCCCCACCCTGAATCCCAACACTTACCACCAATAAAACACCCCTTTCCCCATGCAGCTATTTACAAGAGTGTGTTGGTGTAGTGTCAAGGGGGAACAGTGAAGCTGGAGGCACCTATTGCACAGAGACCGGGAAGAGGCACTTAGCAACCCAGTCTCTGGTGGCACCACTACAGGTATGGACACTGCAGTGAAGCTGGTGGCCTGGGAGTTTGGCTGGGGGCGAGGGTGGACTTTGTGGGCCCAGCAGGGGCCATCTCCTGTTTAGGGGCCATGTGGTGGGCAGGTGAATGGTAGCCATTGTGGGACCTCCTCTTAGGCCCACTGGAGGGCTAGGCATAGGGCCACAGGTAGGGCTGGAGGTGTAGCCAGGGCTGATGCAAGGACTGCCAGCTAGGCAATGGATGGGGCTTGAGCTGGGTCATGAACAACATTAAGGGGACTACCAGGGCCAGGATGGTGTCCAGCACCATCCTCCATTGACCAGGCCACTGTGACAGCCTGCTTCTCTTATGCCTCCAGCATCATCTCAAGGAGGGCAATGGGCCTGTCCCAGAAGATGCAGTCCTCCTGGTCCTTCTCCTGCTCACACATGACAGCCTACAGGACTGCTAGAGTCAGCACGTGCCCACAGTACAGAGGCATGGTGTCCACTTGCCAGGAAGCAGCCAGGAAAAGCCTGAGGGGTTAAGGCTGGGGCTTTGCAGCACTGCTACTACCAACACATGCCCAGCACACAGTAGTTAAGGGCAGGCATCACCTGACCCAGACATCAGGTGCCAAGCTAGGGGTCTAAAGGCCATCCAGGAACTGCTAGAGAGTTGTCTCAGCCACATTGCTCTGCCCCTGGCATGAGGCTTGCCCCCTACTGGCCTGACTGGGACTCAGAGCAAATTTGCTTCCAGCCAAGGTCTACACATGCACTACTGCTCATTAGCTAATGCACAGTAAATCTATAGTATTTACAAGTAGTAGATTTACTGTTTATTAGCCTATTTACTGTGCAGTAGTTCAGCACATGGTCACATAGTGATGCTTTACTGTGCAGTAGATTAGTCTACTGCACAGTAAAGCATCTTGTGTGGACATGCCCACTGCCATACAAATTTACAAAGGCCCAGAAGTTAGGCTTTTAAAACGGATTGGATATTTACATAAAGAAAGCAAGAATATCCAGAGTTTCTTTAATTCATCACAGCTTTTTGAAGAAATACTAAATCTTGTGCTTCATAGCTAAAGCTCCAATAGTAAGACTCAGATGATTCCTCCGAGGAGTTGAGATAATTCCACATCTGTATCCTCTGCTTAAGAGTCTCTTTCCCCACAAGTGTTAGATACAGAGTACTAGGCTCCGGTTGATGCAGTGAGGAACTCTTACAATTCTCTGTTTCCTCCATCTTTTCACTTCCTTGTTTGCTTAATATTTTCAAGAGAAAGCCATGCACACTCCTGTTCCTATGCATCTTTGACAGCTTTGTCTTTTGCACCAGTTTTT
>NW_017729032.1:257182892-257193833 GCF_001723915.1 Gavialis gangeticus | reverse complement strand
CAGTGAAGAACTCTTACAATTCTCTGTTTCCTCCATCTTTTCACTTCCTTGTTTGCTTAATATTTTCAAGAGAAAGCCATGCACACTCCTGTTCCTATGCATCTTTGACAGCTTTGTCTTTTGCACCAGTTTTTCTGGACTGCCATTATTCATGCTTGCACTTATGCATTTGTAAGTGAGAGCAAACAAAATGTCCTCAAATCAATGTTAACATTAAAACACAAAAGCAGTGCTAATGCTGCTTGGCACAAAGAGAAAGACTGAAGGAGGAAGAATCACTAGAGCAATCTTAATTCAAGGCTATTGTTCAGAGGCATTGAATGTACCATGTACAAATCTGCTCTTATTCAAGCAGTCCTGCAATTTGAGACACTTACGTAGACTGCAAGTCTTTCTTTCCTGAGTGTAATATAATACAAGAAACATGCAGAATTGTTAAATCAACCCACACGTGGTAGCCAATGATCTAAATATTTGAGTGATAACCATTTTTAACAAAGGTCATAATTCTCCACTTCAGTAACATTTTGTCCGCCTCTAAGAGTTCTGAAATAATTTCCAATTCAAACCAACCTTGGACTAGGATACTTGTATATTTGCAGCAGTGCCACAACTCAGGTTCAAATAATTAGTTCATACAGCCAGTTTTCTAACTTATGTTGTTGTATTAGTTGTAGAACTGAACAAAACAAATCCTTAAAGTTTTTTTTAAACTTGCTAGTATAGATTGGCTTGCAGGTCATGCCAAATATTTCTTCAGCAAAGGTCCTGAATTTTATTTTTCATAGTGGCACATAAGTATACCCCAAACCACAGCATAAAGCTGCCAAACCAACAAGTGCCACCTGTTCTGTAACCCAATCATTTCCACAAAAAGTTCGCATCATTTTCACAGCCAGAATTTCCACAGTAAGTTCTCACCATCCCCATCCTTAAAGGTGTCTGAATCTAAATTTTGAAACTGTAGACATATACAATTTATTCTGAGGTTTGGGTACTTTTCACAGTTACATGGAAGGCGGGATCCAAATTTTAGTTTGGGCAAATCTAAGGTTTTAAAAATAGGTCACAAAACAGGATTTTTCATTTGCAAAATGTAAAATTCATTCCTGCACAGAGAACTACTTACCACAATACTTTTAAAATGGGGCCTTTCTCTTTACACACACCACAGATGTGCTCTGTTATCCACACACCCATAGCAAAAAAAATCTAACTTTTGAAGGCACAAATTTTATCCTTGAAAGCGTTTAAAATGACTGCAAGAAAATAGAGAAAAAATAATAATGATGAAACCCCCAAAGCAATAAGACAAAAACTCTACTCGCTCACTGCCAGTATTTATTATTGAGTTTGTGTGTCCTAACTCTGTTTTGGGATATTAAATCTCTTTCTACATACTCTTAGAGAGTTTTTCAATTATCTACTTATTACATGGACATTATTTTTAAAATTTACCTTTTCTATTTAAGGGACCATATTAACTTCAAGGCCCTTCCTCATTTTTCCTACTTTTTTCTTCTGTAAACTATCCCCAAGTACTATCAGCTCAAGTAACCCCTCACTCATATCTTGAGGGACTCATAAGCTGTCTTGTGTGTGCCTTTCCTGCTATATAGAGGATAGCAGAAAGAACAGTACAGTCAATTACAAATATTTCCCATACTGAACAAATAGTTCCCTTCCCCTTTGTGGAAGAATCTACCAACCTACTAGAATTGAGAACAGCAGAGTCAAAGCAGCATTGCTTCACTGGTTGTGTAGTTAGTATCTGCTGCTTTCTTTGACTGCCACATGGCTTAGTAAAATAAGTGTCATGTAACTAATCTACATCCACATATGGTGTTCAGGATATTCTACAAGTGCAATTTTCCCTTTGCCCTCCCTCACTCCAAATCAGATCTAACCTCAATTGCTTGCACAATATTCTAGAAAGCAATGCCATGGGCAAGTCATTGGCCCAATACTTCATATGGCAATGTCCTCCCAGCCAGTCACCATCAAAGATCCCATGTCACTTCTACATGCCACAGGCATATTAGTGTTCTGGTGGGTGTTTATTATTATTCATGAAATAATTTTGAGTTAAATTCCCTTTTGTGTTCAGTTAGGAAGTCATCCCACACTTCCCATGTTAACTACAGTTGTGAGCTAATGCAAAATAAACTCATGATCCACCCTAAGGAGAGTTTCAATACAATATTAAATGTGATCAGCTCTACGCAAACCCTGTGATGCCTTTTTTATTAATCTCTCAATGGCATTTCCAAGACCTCTTATACCTTAGTACAGGGGTGAGCAAAAAACAGCCCACGGGGCCCCTAAAAAAATGTAGAAAATTAATATTTCTCTGCCCTTTGTTCTTTTAAAAAATGACAGGAACCAAGGGCAGTAGGACCCAGGGGAAGCCCGGAAAGCTCCAACAACAGCGGGGCCTGCCAGAACTCACCCCCCAGCCGGAAGCCCCAGCCAGAGTTTCTGGGCTGGGAGCACGTGGCTGCCCCCGTGCAGGAAGCTCAGTTAAGTGGGGGGGACCCTGGGCAGAAAAGGAGTGTGGACAGAGTTGGGGGAAAGCGGCCAATCCCTGCCCATGCTCGGTGCCCCGCGCTGCAGCTGCCCGCAGCCTGCCTGGAGCTGCCTGTGCCCGCTCCGGACAGCCCCACATGGGCTGCAAGCACTTGCAGCATGGGGCACCAGCCATGGGGTGGGGAAGGGGCTGCTTCCCCCCAGTGCTCAGGTTTTCCCTGGGCTCCTTCCCTGCACAGAGAAAAGTGGCCCCTCACCTGCCCCATGGCTGGTGCCCTGGGTTGCAGGCCCTCACAGCCTGCACAGGGCTGTCCAGAGCAGGCACAGGCAGCCCCAGGCCAGCGGCCAGGGGCTGCAGCACAGGGCACCGGGCATGGGGTGGGGAGGGGCTGCTTTCTCCCCCCACCGCACTCAGCACCAGCTTGTAATCCAGCCCCACTGCCAGGCTGGCAGTGGGGATGTTTACAAGCTGGTGCTGAGCATGGGGAAAAGTGGCCCCTCACCCGCCCCGTGGCCCGAGCCCCACGCTGCAGCCACCTGCAGCCCACATGAGGCTGCTTGTGCCTGCTCCAGACAGCCCCACATGGGCTGCAAGCAGCTGCAGGAGGGAGCACCAGCCATGGGGCAGGCAAGGGTCCACTTTTCCCCACCTTCAGCTCCAACTTCTTCCCTGCTGGCAAGCAGGGGGTTGGGGCTGTGCGCTGTCCCCCATCTATACCGTGGGGCTGGGGGGCACTGGGAGAGAGTGGGTGGGGAGCCAGTGGGAGCACAGGCCTGCACCAGTGTCCCGGGGCCAGCGCCGGTGGGGCCCAGATCTGGGTGGCAGGAGAGCAGGATTCCAGCTGGCAGGGGCTCTATGGAGCCGGGCCAGCTCCCCTCTCCCTGCTGGTGCAGCGCAGCACAGCTTCACAGACCCTTGCTGGCCTGTGCCCCACTCTGGGCCCCACCAGTGCTGGCCCTGGGTCATTGGTCCCAAGACATTGGGACATTGGTCCCAAAATGGTGACCAGGGGGCAGGGCACCTGTCAAGGGATGGGGCACCTGTCACAGGACAGGGCTACCCATGCGGCCCTCAACAGTCTGCCAAAACTGGGTAAGCGGCCCTCTGCCCAAAATAATTAACTGCCCCTGCCTTAGTACTTGTGTGATGGTAGCTAGAAGGGTGAAAGGCGTTATTAAAAAATCTTTTAAAACCTACCACAATTTGCTTTCATATAGATATAATTAGTACTAAATGACTACCCAGGAGTGAAGAACTGTGCAAATCACTCCTGCACCCTCAGCCTTCCCTCTGGGAGAGGGCTGAGGCCCAGCTCAGGCACTCTCTCAGCCATCTGAAGAAGGGAGAAGGACTTGACCAACTTGTAGACCCTACAAAGCCAGCAGACATCCCTGGGTGGGTGTCACTGAAGGTCATCATTTGGTGTTGCCCTCTGGTGGTGACCAAGGCAGGGATGCAAGAACTTTTATTTTCTTTTTTTTAATTAGGGTTCTTTGATTTTTGTGTTGTGTTTGTTGAGGACAGGAGTGCCAGCTGCAGCCCATCTGTAAGAAAAAGGTGTGGGCTTGGGGGGCATGTTGGGAAGGGGATAGGGAAAATCTTCCCTGGGGGTGAGGTGGGGTGGTGAAAGCCAGAGTGGGGGAGGGAGGTAGTGATTGGGGGAGAGGGGAGTTGAAGTTTCTGAGTTTAGGGGTTTGTGGGGAATTCTGCCTTTGGGTTGTTTGTTCATGTAAGCCTTTCTGACCCTTTTGGAAAGGGTGGTACATACATCTAATAAACACAGGGTTGAATACTACATGCATACACTTGGGAGTAAAGACATGTTTTCATATTAACTCAGTGGAAGAGCATCCCACTATTTGGATCAACAACATTTTAGATGCATCAGGTAATGTTAAAATCCTAATTAAGAAAGAAATTAAACATATAGAGCAAGTCATTCACTAGAATTAATACCTTTGCTCAACAGCTACTTATGTGCTTTCAGAACAATCTCTCATAATTATATACAACAATGTGCGTTCCTGTTCAAGAAAAACTGAAAATAAAAATCTTGCCTTCATCCTTAGACAGGCTTGATATATCTAATTTCATGCACAAAGTGGTGAAATGGATTTCATTTTTTCACGTGCACCAGAAAGGTTGTTTACCAACTTATAGAAACATCCTGCCTCACAAAAGGTAACTGGATAGGATAGGAATCACTACACAAATCACATGGGCTACTGAACATGTATTACTGGTGGTATACAGGAAGGCACCTACTCAGTTTAATTCTGAACACAAAGGTAATTTGAAGAACTGCCAATTAGGAAAAAGAAGTTACCAAATACTCTTTATTCAATATCAAAACAGTCTTCCAAGCAGAAAGGAAATTTACATTTAATGCAGATCTCTACAGAAAGTCCAAACCTAGGCCCCACATACAAGATGTGATTAATATCATTTCAAAAAGAAAAATTAAAAGTTAATTAACACTTTGTTTTGCATACTGGTAAGCCCCTATTCTGCACTCAGTCACGTCTTACATTCTCAGTTTTTTCTCTCCATCAGAAAATATACAATTTGCGGTGGAGATTGTGAAGTGTTTTCCTACCTTATCGATATAGTAATCACTACCAACATCTGGTTAAAAACATAAAAGTGTAATGAAGAACAGGAAAGAATGAGTAGATATGTAATACTCCCCTTAGCTCTATTTGCTTTACAATTAGGTCCCAAGATTTCAAATTCTATTAAGTAAGATTAATTGATTTTCATTCAAGCACGTAACTACTACTGCAAATTCCAGCCTTATGCAAGTAAGGCAATGTAACAAATTTGCTATTATAAACCATAACATTGTATAGGATTTATAATATTGATACAAAGGGAATGACATGGGTCTTTTATGATAACAATAAGAAATAACAGCTTTGAGCCCAAACCACAATGTAGAAGATAAATCAGCTGACCATCACTAAGGGACCCTAGTACAGTTTCCAGTAGATGGCTGTGGTTGGAACAGAAGGCAAATAATGGAGAGCTTGTTTGTTAATGCGATGTAAACTGCTCGCTTCTGTAATATAAGCTTAATTTATTTTTCCTTACAAACAAACAGACATCTGTCTCCTTTAATAATATTGTTGAAGCACTTCTCAGTGATGTTACCCTTTGGTGAAGACACTCAAAGAAGTGGTAGGATAATGAGCAAAAACTGATCCTCTCTCTTCTAGTAGCTATACCATCAGCCACACTTCCAAATTATGCAATCCTATGGAATAATGCAGTAACATGCCATCTTGTAGCTTTAATATTTCAAAATTGAAACATTTCTCATTTTATTGAGGGGGGAAATCCCCACACCCAAAAAACCAAAAAACTTTACAAGTAAGAATCAACTAAGGGTGTTTTATTTTAACACAATTTCCACTACCTCAAAAGTTAAGGCATTTAAAACGTGTATTCCAACAAGCAGTTGTGTAACTAAGGGGGATGGGGAAAACTGGGGCAGTACCCTTGTGTGCCATCTGTGTGTGGAGATTGGGGGGGAGGGGGAGGTAGCAGCAACACAAAAACCCTCATATTTACTCACATACCACATATACCTTTCCCCAAAAAATCAGGCCCCTAAATCAGGGTGCACATCTTAAGTGGGGAAGCTGATTTTTTCTCCCAAATAGAAGAACCCTGTTTTGATTCCTGCTTCACAGTATAGCAGCTGGTGCACTACTATTCAGGCATGTAAGGGAATCAATTGGCTTAATGACTCAGTGTTCTTCATTCCGTATGTGTTAATAATTGTCTCTCCTTTATAATGGTCTCAGTCAACAAAATGAGAAAGTCCATGAATCCAATGGCAGATTAATATTAAATAGGAAGTTAATGAGATCACTTAGTACTAGTTAAGTATTATTCGTATTTAGGATCATAAGATTATAGGAAAGTAGGGCTGGAAAGTGCCTCACAAGGTCATCTCATCCAGCCTTCTGCTCAAGGCAGGTTCATCCCTAGCTAAACCATCCCAACCAAACGTCTCTCTAAACTGATTTTGAAAGTTTCCAGGGATGGAGATTCTACAGCTTCTCCCGGTAACCTATTTCCAATGCTTGACCACCCTCAGAGTCAGAAAGTTCCTCCTGATCATCAACCTAAATTAACCTGCTGCAGCTAGGGCCATTGCTCCTAGTCCTGCCTCTTAGAGCCACAAAAAACTCCATCCATCCTCCCTGTAATCACCCTTCAGATATTTGAAGACTGTTATCAGTCCACCCTCAGTCTTCTCTTCTCCAGGCTAAATAATCCTAGCTCTTTCAGCCTTTCCTCACAAGTCTTGACTGCCAGGTCCCTGATCATGTTGTTGCCCTGTACTGGACTCTTTCTGATTAGACGTCTACATCTTTCTTGATGTGTAGGACCCAAAACTGGACACAGTACTCCAGATAAGGCCTCCATGGTGCTGAACAGAGTGGAATAATCACTTCCCTTGGTTTGTAAGTGACAGTCCCATCAATACAACACAGGATGTTGTTGGCTTTTTTTTTTTTTTTGCAAGAAGATCACAACATTGGCTCTTATTCAGCTTATGGTCCACCATAATCTCCAGGTCTTTCTTGGTAGTCTTCAGCCTGGCCAGTGAGTCCCCAGTCTGTATTTATACATGCAGTTATTCCATCCCAAGTATAGGACCTTGCCCTTGAATTTTATCTGATTGACTATGGACCATTTCTCTACTCCGGATCCTATCCCTACCCTCCAGAATGTCTGTAGTTCCACCCAACTTGGTGTCATCTACAAATTTAAGTGTGTACTTGACCCCACCATCTAAATCATTAATGGAAATACTAAGCAATACCAGACAGGCAGTATTTCAAAGACAGTACTCAACTATATCCTCTTACATTAAATTCATCCTTCTGCCTTCTTGCCAACTAACAAATAAAAGTGGACATATTGACATTCATCCACTTTAGCCAGATGCTGAGATTCCATTGAAACTCTCAAACTTCTAAAACCTTTTAAGTGTTCTAAATTAAGGACAGATAAGAAACGTCCTGAGAACTGACCTACAGAACTCAGATTGCACTAATACTGCTTTGTGAGCAACACCCCCTGACCTCCATTTTGAGGTTACAAAGTCAAGCTCCAAGCAAGAATAACTTTAGGTGAGAAATTCCTCAACACACAGAAATTTTAAGAATTTTGCTGAATGCTACACTGTAGTTGAATGTGGCCAATATTAAATGTTGCCACAATGGCTCAGTAGTGACAGCTTTCTTTATCCTTGAACCTTAATTCCAGAGATATTTTCCATGAATTCCAATAAGAGTTTTTTAACTCATGGATTTGGCCAATAGCTTTCTTCTTCCCAGTGCTTTTCCCTGTCTCATTATGTTTCCATTACACATCAAATTTTCCAGGTAAGGCTGTGCCTAACAAACTGAGATGGGTCTGGTAGACTAGTGCATGGAAGCAATTGTGTCTAAGAAAAAGATCAGCCTCAATTGTTGTTTTATAACCTAATTAAGTGCTGCATATGTAGCATACATTCAACTTTTTTGGACTGAAGAAACTATGTAGCAATTTTTTTCTATGCACTGCCCCCTCTCAGAACCATCTCTGGAGTAAGGCAGCTCCTATTTTCAGCAGTTGAGCTAAATACATACAGGAGATGCATTTTTGTTGCTTTATTATCTATTCCACTTTTTAAAAAAAGTGATTCAGTGAAGACCTCTTTCTCTTTTATAATTAGAACAATTTGCAATGTAATACACTGTTTTTCAAAACTTGAGGTTTGAAACTTTCTCCTCATCCCAAATTTAATCTTTAGTTCTTAGCCTGCTTCTATACGTTGTGTGCTTTTTCTTCACCATGTTAAATGATGGCACTGTGGTAATTGCCTCATTGCACCATTAATTTTGGCTTGGCTTTTCTTGTTCTATAACAGTGAGGGCCAAACGTTTGGCAGCTGTGCCGCAAATTAGGCCTGTACCCTTGCCAAAAGCCACTCACTCCAATCCCTTGCCTCTGTCTGATCTGCTGCTCTGCTTTCCACTACCTACCTGGTGCTCCCTGCCTAATCTGCTGCTCCACTTTCTTCTTCCTTCCCTGTGTTCTTGTCTGATCTGATGCTCTACTTTCTGATTTCTGTCCTACCCACCAGTGTAATGTCCATCTCCTCCCCAGTCTGCCATGGGCCCCACACAGAGGCTTCCCATGCTATGTTACTGGCTTGTTACCCTGTTCTGTGTTTCATGCCTGTGTGTGGGATTTATATAATTCAGAAACATGAACAATCTAGGCTCAGTTTGGATACCCTCCCCCCAGATATTTCTCTCTCCAGTCTTCTACCTGATACAATAATCTTTAAAGAAAAAATAAAAATAAAAAAAAGGAAAAGCAGTACTTCATCATTTATCCTGATATTTGAATTAATTTATAGCTTCAAAAAATTAATTTTACAACACCAAGAACAATCATTAAGGTCATTTTGGTATCATTTTAAGTTTAGGGCATCACTGCATTTAAGCTGCTAGTGATAACATTTAAGAACAAAAAAAGCAAAAACTATGGTTTTCTCCAACATGGCTTAGTTTTAACAGTTGTTCAATGCTAGAGTCAGATAAATTAGTCATTAGAGACTTATACCAATGAAGACCAAAGCTGATATGTTAGCAGTTTTATTTAGAAAGCAAGATAGAGATGCATCTCTACCCAGAATTTTTATTACTACCCAATTTGTATACTTAAAGGGATTTAGGAGTAGGGCATCACTAAGACCCAATGAAAAGTGTGAGAGTTTATGGGGCTAGGATGTACACATACTAGAAACACCTTAGTGTGTGCAGCCTAGGTTTTATTAAAAACAAAAAGTGAAACTTTTTTTAAGGCACATGTAAGTCATTCTAACAGTTTAGCTAGTAGCAAAACACAAATTTAACTGGGAGGTAATTTAAAAGCACATAAAATAGGGGATGAATTTGATGAGAATAAGCCCTTTAATTCAAAACATAGAGTTATTGAAAATCCCGAATTCCTACTTTTAAAAACTGGTAATTTGAAATTGTTGACCCATCCTAATCCTCCATGCTCCCCTCCCACAAGACAAGCTGGGTACAAATACGTGCATTCCATTTGATAAACTAAAGTGTAATTCTTCAGTCTGCATCATGTAATTAGAGGAGCTTGTCTCTGTACTCTTTGTTGTGACACCATAACCCAGAAGTGAAGTTTATTGGAAAGAGGCTATATGACAAGATTTAATATAACAAAATCCAACACACACTACATATTTGTGCCAAGCCAACACTCCTTTTACCCAACAAAACTCAGTCAGCTATGAATGGTGTCCACAAGGAATGCAGAAACTAATCCGTTATTTGTAACATCAGTCTAAGGATTCGATATTTTTGACTGTCTGCTTACAACCATATTGCAAAAGTCATGGCAGTTCATCTTCAGAATGCCTAGGATGAATAGAATGAAGTAATAGGGAACTCAAGTCATGTTGAAACACACCAAGCAAAGTCACTGAACACTGTCTGACAACTAGCCCTACCTGATAGTAAAGTTATTTTAGGAACATAGCTTATCTAGCCTTTCATCTGAGGTCAGAGAATGTAGCCTTTACAGTTATTTCACTTATCCTCGCACACCACATGTAGGCAGAGTTATCATCTAAGGTAGATTTATTTTTCTAAGGCATGTGGTGTCAAACTGCTGGTAACTGATTTGTTTCCTGACAAAGATCTTAGATGGCACGAATCCTGCCAAAATTAGGATATATTACTTTTTTCATCATCTTCTCACACCAACTATAGTACCATAAATCTTCCAGTGACAGAATACAATGTCCTTCATGTTTGAAATATTTCAGGCTATGCTTGCAAAACGGGCATGGTACTATGACTACTGCAGATGAACGTGTTAATATGGATATTATACTTAATATATAGTATGTTCCAAAAAAGTGAATCAAAGCCAAATTAAAAAAACCACCAAAGTAATTCTGAAAATGGTAGTAAGATGCTTAAGTCTCATTTTGGAAAAAAATGGCTAAATATTAAAACACCCATTATGGATCTGGAAATTTAAAAAACTGAGAAATAAATTAAGCAATAAGATTAGTACAAGATGACCTGGCTAATGCTGCAATCTCCAAGGTATACAGTACAATATAAACTCATTTTGCTTCCATAAAATGCAAGACTTCTGGCTTTAAAGTGGAGTAAAATAAAAAACAGACAAGAGCACAGGCAAGGTTTTTTTTTTCTCCTCTTAATTTTATAAACCATTTTAGCATCTAAATGTTTCTGAAGGGGCCAGAAGCAGGAACACCACAATAAAGGAATATTTTACATGGTTCATCTGGTCAGAAAACAAACAGGAAATGTGAGAAAATTTGCAAGAACACTTCTTGCCATGTTGTTTTCATT
>NW_017729032.1:257165992-257177892 GCF_001723915.1 Gavialis gangeticus | reverse complement strand
ACACCACAATAAGGGAATATTTTACATGGTTCATCTGGTCAGAAAACAAACAGGAAATGTGAGAAAATTTGCAAGAACACTTCTTGCCATGTTGTTTTCATTCAAACAGAGTGAAGAACTTAGAAAAAAACATCTTCACTTGGGCATTTTTATGGGAATAAAACCTAGAAATATTTTATGTTTAGTCACTGTATAGTGCCGGTGTGGCCAACCTGCGGCACATGCCACAAGTGGCATGGGCAGGCTCTTGCCCCTGCCACACTTTACACAAAGTGTCATTAACCAGTTAACCACAACTTAAGTTGTAACTTTGCCACACATTAAAGCAATTAATTGCATCATAAAATAAGGAATAAGCCAGAAAGTTATTTCACAGAAAATAAGTAATAAGTTTGCTGCATGTTCCTATCACACCATTAACTGAACAAGGGCATCCCCAGTGCTGGAAGCCTCATCACTGTGGGCTCCCAGCTTCAGGGGTGAAGGATGCATCCCAGGGCCTTTATATACCCTCCCAAATTGGCCTTTAAAATGGCTAAAATGCCCTTCTGTGCTGCTTTAATGGTGTTGCTGTTTGCAAGTTCGGCAACGTATTCTGCTTTAAATGACTTTGGTGTGTAGCAAGATAAAACACCTTCAAGGTGTTTTATTTTTCTACCTAACAAAGTGCAACAGTGCACGGGGTGCTGGAAGCCAACATGCTCAGGGCTTGGTGGGTCCCGTGCAACTCAGGGATTGTGGGACTCAGCAGCAGCCCATGAAGGCAGGCTCCACTGAAGAGAGAAATAAAAAAAAAACACAAATAAAAAATGGCGAGCCAGATCTTTTCTTCCCCCCCTCCCTGGAGCCTGCCTGAGCTGTGCTAGGGCTTGGTGCTTCCTTCTGTGGCTGTGGGAGAGCTGGCGATTCCCTCCATGGTTGCGGCACCGTCCAGGGCAGCCCAGGCCAGGTGCTGCCTGGGGTCTCCCACACTGCTCAGGGACTGCTTGGACAGCTGGCAGCTCTCCCCCACCGCCCCCAACTGCTGAAGAGCTGAAGAGGCAGGTAAGTATCAGGTCCCCACCCCTGTGTGCACGCCATGGGGGTTTCATTCAGTTTAAAATTGATTTGGACCTAGGACTGAATTACTCCCTAAATTGAACCAGTGTTTTTAAAAATCCACCATTTCAATTTAGGGAGAACTAAACTGAATTAAAGACCCATGGTGTGTACAAGCAGCTGGGAGCCCAGATCAGCTGGTGGAGCTCCTAGCTGCAGAAGAATATGGTGGCAGCTCCTACGGGAGGAGGTTCCGAGATGCAGAAGCTTTCTACTTCCTGGTTCTGTGGGAGCAAAGGATTGTGATCTCCTCCATCAATAAGGCATGATGGGATCTGATGCTCAATTATACAATCATACTTCCTGGCATGCACATGTGGCATGGAAAGAAGTGAGATTGTGTGGATTGCGCATCAGATCCCATCACACCTTTACCTACATGTCTGGCAGGGGGTTTTGTGTGTTGCATTTGGCAGATCAGTGAGGAAATAAGCAGCAGTGGCAGCTAGGGAAGATAGGAGCATAGGGAAGGAAGAAGTATAGGGTATGAAGTATAGGGAAGGAAGCAGAAGGCAGAGCAACAGATTGTGCGGGGGAAGGGAAGCACAGTGGCACTTGGGAAGGATACAGGGCTAACTTGTGGCATACCTCCACAAAATGTTGGCTCTCACAGGTATAGTGAGTTGGTCTGTATAATTATTTTCACCTTTCAATACAGGTACAGTATCATGATTGCTCAAATTCGGGATTTTTAAAGATAATTTTTGTGCATGTTATGAAATTAATTAGCACTCTCAGTTGCTGCTCTGCAGAATTGTTTTCTCTGTAAAACACTCTCAGCTGAACAGCTGCCGAGTCATATTCTGACAACATGGAGTTAGAAGAACATTTTCATTGATGATGAGCTTAACATGTCACAGACGGAACATGAACCCTAATCTGTGTACCAGAAAAGGAAGTATATGGGGGGGAGAATGACTTGTGGAGTAAAAAGAATTTTGAAATCAATCCAAAATAATAATGAGCTGGCAGACAACAGGACTAATCATCATACAGAAGCAGTACACTAAGCTAGTAATACATGTATCTGTAACAGCTGGCTAAGTGCTCTGAAATGCCAGTTTTTCAAAGTTAAGCCAAAAGAAGACCCAAAAGAAAGGAGTTTAAGTAATTCAGTCCTAGGTCCAAAATATTGTGTTCTAGCAAATGTTTGTGATTCCTTTAGTCTTAACCTTTTCTTCTCCCCACCTCCCCCGCCCACCAAAGCCAAATTGCTCACAATTCTCCAGATTGTTCCTGCAACATCTCATTTACCAATACACCACATATATATCATGGTACCAAATAAAACTTGCCCTAGCGTGAATTTGGAAAAAAAAACCTATAAGTTGCCTTTATGCCAATAAAAATAATTGCCCATGGCCCTGAAATGTAGTTGCAAGTTTTAGGATGATAGTGAAGACCAATCTTTGGCCCTGGCTGCCTTCTACATTTGTCACCACTGAATACATATCTAGGATGAAAGACATATATTTTCCCCCAGAATCAAAACCATGGTAGACATGAAATGTTAAAGTAATAGATAAAGGTTTACAAAGAGATTAAGAGTAATCATACTTATGAAAAACCCTTCAGTTAATAAGTTCATCCAACAGTAGCCAATGCTGAAAGCTACTGGGAAAATGCAGCTAAAACTCCTCTCCTCCCTTCCCCCAACAATGCATCTGTCTGGGCAACACCACCACAGACAGATCACAAATTCCACATGAATCCATGCGGAGCTCAGCTTGCATGTTGTGTGATCATTTATCTTTGTCATGCTTCTCTTTTCAGTCTACTTATTTCAACTGCATAAGTCAGAGCTTCCTGTTTTTCCTGAAGTATGTACCCATATACAACAATATCCTAGACTATATGAAGTATGAACCCATATACTTCCATAACCTCCAATCTTCTAGGCTCTACAAAAATTATCCTTCAGTATCCTAAGCTCTACAAAGCAGAAAAAGGAGCAATTGTATCAAGTTGCAGCAAGGGAAATTTAGGTTAAATATTTAGAAAAACTCTCTCACTAGGAGGGTAGTAAAACACTGGAACGGGTTACTCAGAGGTGGTGGAATCTCCATCCTTGGAGGTTTTCAAGCCCCAGCTAGACAAAACCTTGGCTGGAATGATATAGTTGAGAACTGTTGTTATTTGAGCAGGGGGTTAGACTAGATGACCTGTTAAGCTCCCTTCCAACACTAATTTTCTACGATTAAATTAGAATTAACTGAGAAAGGAGTTGCATCATACTGATGCTCCATTCACCCCTACCTCATGCCATCTAGTATCACAATCTTTAGATCACGATCATCAAAAATATAGCCTGCGCGCTGGATTCAGCCCACAGAGCCCTATTATCTGGCCCATGCTACTGCTGTTGGTCTTGGACTCCACCTGCATGCTGCATCTGGTGTGCCCCAGACTGATGCATGCCGTGCATACCAGCCTTGGTCCTGTGCGCTGCATGAGGTACACAGGGCCAGTCTGTGGCACATGTTGTACATGGTGTGATGGTTCAGAAGCACACTGTACACAGCACATGAAGCAGACTGGCCCGCATACTGGATCTGGCCCATTGGGGCCAGTCTATGGACATGCCCCAAGCCATTCAAACTCATGGGGCCCGATGAACTTGATACCCCTGCTTTAGATGATGCACGAAATTATAGACTGAAACAACTTGCCCAGTTTCATTCTAGTCACTTAGCAGGTGCCTTAAACCCAAGAAAGTAAGGTTTCACATCTTTTATGCATATGTTACCCTCTGTGAGGAAGTGAAAGAGTCACAGGGCTCAAAAGCACAAGGGCTAAACAAAGGGTCAGTAGCCCCAGACCCACAGCCCCAAAGAGCCCGGCAGAAACCCTCCTTACCCAGGTGTTTCTGGAGGCGAGGGGCTGTGAGCGCCAATGTTGGTATAAAGAAGAGCCCGGAACAGACAGAGAAGGGGAGCATAGAACCAGAAGGAGGAGCATCGAGCTGACGCACACTGCAGAGAACATTCAGAGCAACATGGAGAACCGGTAAGAGGCTCCTGCAGACAGCGAGCTCCCCAGAGGGAACTTAGAGCAAGGACTGCTGACCCGGCAGAGCTTAGAACTGTTTGTTACCACTCCAGGAGCCGGCTGAGCCGGCAGGGTTTTGTACCGTAAAGTCCCTAATAAAGGGGCACTATAGAATTGCAGTACCATAAAATACCTAAAATGGCACACACCAAAATGGGGTCACAGATGGACCTAATGTGATGAGGGGAATCATGACAACCTCAATTAGAGGCTCGGGAAGAGCCCCCCCAAAGAGTGGGTAGGGGCCGAAAAGAGGGACTGACCTCACGAAAGTCAAAATTGTTTTCACTCGGCTAAAAGGAGCTGGGACAATAACTCAGGCCAGAAGTGCCTGGGTTTTTTGGGGGGGGTGGGTTTGGTTGTTTTTCTTCTTCTGCTCAGGATGGAAGTCACGTTGAAGGACCAAGTGGCTGATCAGAGACCAGTGGAATGGGTGAGGGTGTAGGGGTGGCGGAGCCCTCAGGAACGTAGGACCTTCATGAGACGACTGTGGGATCACTAATGGGACGGCACATCTAGGTACTGAACCAACTCTTTTAACACCAAGTCGTGGCAGGTGAATAGCGTGGGTGTGTAGATCTCTAAATTAGAAATCGTCTCACTCAAGTCGGCCAGCAGGTGGTGTCCTACAGGTCTGCAAGTGACCGAGATACTTGACACCCTCACCTTTAGCATTCTTGCTATTCTGCTATTCAGTAGAGTTGGTTTTTTTGTTTTGTTTTTTTTGGCTGAATTAACACCTCACGGAGCTGCATTTGTTAATTAGGCACCAGTGTAAAAAAAAATCCTTTTACTTATTTGAAATTTGTTCCCCTTAAATTTCATCAGATGTCCTCTCATGGCATCAATATCATCATCTGACACATTTGTTTCTAATCTAGTAGCCCTTTTCACAGTCAGTTACTCTGGATACTTTCTATTTTGGTTAATGCATTTCACATCATATCTGAAAAGCTGCTAATCAATTCACGACAAGGAAGAATGAAAGCAGGCAAATACTTCATTGAAAACCCACTAAATATTTTAAAAAATATCTCAACTTATGTAGAATTTGCTCTTTCTGTTGCTGGTGTCACCAGTGCATGCTGTTACACAGTAGGGCTGTGAGAAATTTCACTGAGTGTTTCGTTTCAAAGCTGGAATGACAGTCCCAGGCACCCAGTGCCGGTCCCAGGTGGTAGTGGCAGCCTCCTGTCATCTGGTGCAGATCGGGGGCTCACACTCCTGGGAGGGGTCTGGCACAGCCCTGCAACCCTCCTGGGGGTGCAGGCCCCCAGATCTGCATACCGGATGACAGGAGGCTGATGCTGCCGGCAAGTGTTATGAGTTTTGCTTTTAAAACTTTGAGGTGCAGTTTCCAAGAAACCTCTACACCTATCTCCTTGAAACTTGACAGGCTTCATGCCCTCAGGAGGGGCTCCCATCCATGCAATTAACATCCAAGTTAGGCAACAAATGGCAACATTTTAGGCATTTTCATGATTCCCCATTACAACCTATAGGTGAAACATCAAATGGAACAAAACAGTGAAACAGTTTTGATGAAACAAAATGGGCCAGTGCTTCAAAATGAAACAAAACACTGTCCCTGTGAAATGGATGCTGAAACAAAACTATGGTTTTTTGCACAGCCGTATTACACAGTCATAATAAGTTATTAATCTTAGCATGGCACCAAACATTATCATTTGGAAAACTACATTGTTTTAGTTTTTGTTAAACAAAGTTCTGATATATGCAAATTCTGGACAAAGCCACTTAAGCAGCAATAAGTTAGCTCTTGGCTACAATGTCTTACTTGGGAAACAACAGGTCCCCAAGAATCTGGTAGCAGTACTGTGGTAAAGTCCTTTAAAGAAGGCATTGCTTCCATGATGCCCAATTACCCCTGTTTTGTGTGTTCCCAAAGAAACAATGCACCATTGGAATCCATTCATGTTTCCCATCATTCTTTTTTCCACAGAGGAGTCAACCTCCTTGGACGGAACATACATGACTGAGTGGACACCTGTATAAGAACAGACTTTGATATTGAAAATATGGTTGACAGAACTCTACAAACACAACACAAAATGAAAATACCAAGAAAGTAAGAGTCTATACATTGAAATCACAGTGAGGTTGTTGGGAGACATTCCATTTAGTGTCCAATTAATGCAAATGCTGTGCCTTAAATGACAACATGACAGGCATTTAAGGAATTTTTCACACAACAATAATGACAAACCCACAGAAAAGAAGTGGTGAACCCACCTCAGATAAGTTACTTGTTGAAAGAAAGAAAAATTCTTTGTGGTAGCATGCATCTTGGATTAATTTGAATGTTTGGTGTGATATCATTTAAGGAGTGAAAATCATGTAAGTTGTGTGATAAATGTAACATCTGCCAGGAGCCTCACTGTGATCTCAATGTAAAGACTCTTGCTTTCTTCACCACTGTCTCATAGTGCTCAGCTTTCCCCCACCTCTAAAGGAGAATTAGGGAGGGAGAGCAGTTGGCTCCTAGATAGCCTGGACACCAACAGCTTCCATGTGTCCCTGTCCCTGTCCCTGTTGCTGGACCCCTCCCTCTGGGTCACCCCCTGCCAGCCCTTGGGCACCTTCCAGGCAGCCCTGTCCCCATGGGGAAGGAGGGCAGCAAGCAGAACTGCCCCACAGGGTGCATGGGAACATTCCTAGTTGGGCAGCAAAGATGACGAGTCTCTCTGCAAGTGCTAATGGAAGGGGCTAATGGAAGGGGTTGAGCCCCCGTTGCTGCAGGAGACGTCCAGGCAGCCCTCTCTCCTCTGCTGCCTAGCGACAAGGGTAACAAGGCTCTGTATAAGCAGTGGTGACAGGGAATGATTGGGGTGGAGAACCCTGATCAGCCTCTGTTGCCCCAGGAGGCTCACAGGGAGCCCCATCTGCCTTACTGTCTGGCACCAAGAGTGTCAGGACTGCCTGCAACCCTAGCACTCCAAAGTGCTGCTGGCAATCCAACACCAGCCTAAAAGTCATCTTTAATTGCTTGAGTGCCGGGAACTGCCTGCCTTGTGAGCTCTTTAAATTCTTGTATGGGGCAAGGTGAACTATGAAACAACTCCCTAGGACCCTCTGGTTGGAGGGTGGGCCTCTGTGGCAAATCTGTCATGTTCCATCCAGGGGGCTTTTAATGTGTGGCCACCCATGGTACTTTATTTTTTATACTGCTACAAATTGTGTAGAACTACAAAAATAACATCTGGAGGGGGCCTAAGTAACATATAACAAGTAAATTACATAACACTTTTATCCTCAGAAAATCAGGGCTTTCAAGAAAGTTAGGCAGAGTGTGAGCAGTAAGGATGTGCAAAATGGGCCGTATTCAATTTGGATTTGGCCCAAACAGGGACAGTGATTTGATTCGTTCATTTGGATCACTGTCCCGATTCAATTTGGCAGAATCTAAATCCGAAGATTCGAGCCCGATTCAGAGAATCAGCGATTTGGCCATTGACACAGCTTTATTTTTTTTATTTTTTTATTTATTTATTTATTTTTACATACGTTGAGGTACCAGGTGCAGCTTGTGAAACCTGCAATGGTGGGGCAGATGGAGCATCCCACAGGAGCACAGGGTGGGGCCCCGGCATGCTTGGCAGCAAACCCGGAAGTGGACCAGAAGTACTTCTGGGTCAACCACTGAGTGTGCAGGGGGACCTTTCCCCCACACCCCCCCAGCTCAGTGATCAGCTGTGGGGAACCCAGGTTCCCCCCTAGACCCAGGAGACACCAGTTGTCAAGCTGGGGGTTGCAGGGGGGTGTCTTCTGTGTGGTCCCCAGTGGACCCAGAAGTGGACCAGAAGCGCTTCTGGTCCACTTCTGGGTCTGTGGTCAAGTGAGCTGGGGACCCCCTGCACTCCCATGGGATACTCCATCCACCCCACCATCTCAGCATTCACCAGCTGCCTGGCACCTTGAAGTATGTAGAAAAAACATTTAAAGTTGTGTCTATTTCCGAATCATCAAACCTTTCCAAATCTCTCCAAATTGATTGGGAGGGTTCCAATTCGATTCAGAGAGATTAAAGGGTCTCCTGATTCAATTTGGATTTACTGATTCAGCCATTGAATCGGGCAAAATCTCCGCTGAATCAAATCGGTGACTGAAGCTTCACACAGCCCTAGTGAGCAGCCTAGTGAGCAGGCTGCTAATGAAAATCTTTGTGATCAATAAAACTAAAAATGTTAAGGACTGACAAAAAAAAAATAGATGCAGTATCTCATATGGCTCATGTTTGTGTTGGATCTGCAATTAATCATTTATAGTTGGCACAGTAGTAAGCGTCACTATATTTTCATTTTCACCAGTACGAACTTCTCAGTCAAGGTCTGACTAGCAGGGCACACCCTTCTGATCTTAAAAATTCAGTATGCCTTGTATTTTATCAAGCTCAATTTTAGAAAATATAAAATACCCTCTGCTTCAAGCAAGATTTTTTTTTAAGGAATCATTTTAGTTTAAGATTTTATCTACTCTTTTCCATGTGAATCCCAATTTTTAAACACCATTATCTCAGTTTTACTTTCACAGTGATTTTTCCTAAAGCCATCCACATCATTAACAAATTGCTGGCTGTTATCAATTATGCAAAACATGCCTCATGCAACTGTTGACTTTAAATTGCTGCTTGGCTTTTTCAAATACCTTCAACTGTTTGCAGAACTCCAAGGTTTACTTTCATTAGTAAATCACATTGGGTACATACAGGAATTAATTTAGATTGACCTAACCAGGTTTAGGTAGATTAAAAAAAAAATTGTGCAGGCACGCAAAGGGTTTAAATTGCCCAAAAATGGTGCACCAAATCCAAGTGAATTTTAGGAGGTTCACTAACTTAGACTGAGATTGGGTTAACCCAATCTAAGGAATGGTTAATTGGATCCCCAGAATGCCCAGCTGCTTGCTCCAGCCTAAGGGCTATTCCCACCCTCTAACTATCACTGAATAAACTATTTTTAGCCCCATGACCTTTCTCCCCATCATTCCTCCCCACAGACTCACCAACACCCCCTGTGGACCTGTCCTGCCCCCACCCCCACAATCCCACCTGCCCTACTCCCCACTCAAAGATACTTGCATCAGGCATCCCCTGCAGCTCCTGCATACGTCCAGTCTCAGTCGATAGGTGGCTTAAAGTAAGCTTCCTATACTTAAACTGGGTGTGTGCTTGTTTACAACCATTGTGTTCTTTTCACCCTTCTCCAGTTAAGATGCTCATCCTTTTCAAGTGCCTGTGAAAGGTACTTGCTTTATCCCACTAAATCATACACACAAGTCCCTTATCCCAACAAGAAAAACGTCAAGTGGATCTAAAACTATTTCCAGGTTAGGGCCAGCAATACTATGAGGATGAAAATAATTGCATTAATTTTAAGTCTAATTAAGATGAAAAAAAAATCCTGTTCCATTTACCATATTTCTGTGTTGATTCTGAAAGTACCCCAAACTTCTTTTTCATTGGTCCTCATCTGGATCTCTTCCATTGGTCCTGATCTGGAGAATTTCCTTGATCTGGATTTAAGATGCGTCTGACCTAGAAATGCATTTCACCTACATACCAGAAGCTAGCCTGAAATTGTCTTTGTGCTGCACAGGCAAAAGATGGGATTGAATAACAAACAGGAGAGCTTAGTTTGTCCATTCATTTGGAAAGAAAAATGCAGCTCCCACATTTTCTATCTATCAGAAACTGCCTAGAGTTATGTTGTTTCATTTGAAAACATTTTTTTCCCATTCCAGTGGCCTTTTGCCTTTCAGATATTCTGTATAAAAAATCTCCAAGTCTGTTGGGGAACTTCTAGACACACAGGTATTTGCCACAATTGAGAGACAGGGAAGCAGATCTATGAAAATAGGGCCAATGTGAATGAAGCAAGGCAGTCTAGAATCTAAACACATTCCCTAGCATTAGAGCTGAATTGATAAGATCTGATGATTGAATCAAATGCTGTGAGAAGAAAACTAAACTATTTTTCACTTCCTTAGCAGTGCAAAAATAAATTAGAAGTTATAATCCAAAAGAAAATAAGTATATGAATTTACACGTGATGTGCTCATGGATGAGAAGTTTTAGAGCTAATATCTTCTGTTGTACTTACTGATTTGTTCAATGGTGTCTTTCTACTTTTGCTTATTCCATGAACTGATTAAAGATTCTGAGTTCCTATTTCAGTTTGATGGCTTAGGTGAGGCACAATATTTTGTTCCTTATATGAGAAACATTCAAGTAATTTTGCATCTGAAAAAAATCTCTCCACAAATAGTTGATCATTTAGAGTTAAAGTCTCTTTCCACTTGTGTAATTACCAGTAAATTTCCACCATATTCCACCAACATATGAGAAAAACATAAGAGTTTACAATATAATGTAAATAAATATTGCCATAGCATCATCATAGATGCTGCTACAGTACAAACAGTATTACTGTAGCACTTAAGCATATGGGTTCCAATGAAATTTCTGCAACTAATCTCTCTTTTTAATTCACTGCTGACATGCAGATAAATTTGAATACTGAAGAAAAAGCTTGTTGAATCTTTCAAATCCTTCTTCGACTTCATTTTCTCATTTCTATTTGTTTTACTATTTTAACATCCCCTAAACAGAAAAAGCCTACTCCTAAAATAACATTCCTCTAAATGTTTAAGTGATTAAATAACCTGACTATCCACAGAACACCACTATAAAAGATATATTAAACATACATAAACAGCAAAAAGTTTCTAGTAGTCCTTTTAAATAAGCATGTCTTTCACATATACTTAGACGAAGGCTGTACGAAACAGCACTGTTTCGTCTCAACTTCTGTTTCACCGTCACTTGTCAACTCATGTCACTTGTAAGTGTGAAGACACAGAGGGATAAAAACAGCAGGGATGGTAGCCCCTGCTGAGGCCGTGAACCTGCCAAGTTTCAAGGAGATAGGTGCAGAGGTTTCTGGGAAAGTGCACCTTAAGCTGTTAACAAGCAAAACTCATGCCACGTGTGTGTTAAGGTGCAGCAGGGTAAAAACAGCAAGCACGGTAGCCCCTGCTGAGGCCATTAAGCCTGCCAGGTTTCAAGGAGATCGGTCCAAGGGTTTCTGGGAAACTGCACCTCAAGCTGTTGACAAGCAAAACTCGTGACGTGTGACTGTGTGTGTGTTAAGGTGCAGCTGTTTTTCCATCCCTCCCCCAGAGCACTAGGATTGGAAGGGACCTCAAGGAAGGATCACAGCCCTTAGCCAGCTACATAGTCAATATGAGAGCAGTCCCTCCCCTTCTTCCTCCTCCCTCCTTGCTTTCTGTTTCCCTCCAAGCAAGCCCAGCTTTGAAACTCAAAATGTTTCAAAACTTTCAAAATGTTTCAATGCTAACCTATTTAACAATTTCTTTGCCTCCATTTTCCTGAGCAGGGACCAAATCAGCCCCCACATTGGGATCCCCTCAGGCCCCAGGGGAGGAGCACTCAGGCCTAGGGACAGTGAGGATCGAGTCAGAACTTTTGGAGGGACTGGACGTATTTAAATCAGCTGGTCCTGACAATCTCCACCCCAGAGTGCTGAGGGAATTAGCAGAGGTCATTGCAGGACCCTTGGCATGGCTTTATGAGCATTCATGGTGTGGTGCCAGAGGACTGGAAAAGGGCCAATGTGGTTCCCATTTTCAAAAAAGGGAGGAAGGAGGACCCAGGAAACTATAGGCCAGTTAGTCTTACCTTGATCCTGGGTAAGCTTTTTGAGAGAATTATTCTG
>NW_017729032.1:257158738-257165834 GCF_001723915.1 Gavialis gangeticus | reverse complement strand
TATGACCAGGTCACAAAATCCTTAGATGCAGGGGTAGCAGTGGACGTAGTCTTTGTGGACTTTAGGAAGGCCTTCAACACTGTCTCTCACCCCATTCTCATTAAAAAATTAGGGGACTGTTGTGTCAACACCTACACGGTCAAATGGGTTGCTAACTGGTTGGAGGGCTGCACCCAGGGAGTGGTGGTGGATAGGTCATTCTCAACCTGGAGGGATGTGGGCAGTGGGGTCCCCCAGGGCTCAGTCCATGGGCCTGCACTGTTCAACATCTTCATCAGTGGCTTGGACGAGGGGCTAAAAAGCACCTTGTTCAAATTTGCAGATGACACTAAGATGTGCGGGGATGCGGGCCCACTAGAAGGAAGGAATAGGCTGCAATCAGACCTAGACAGGTTACAGGGGTGGGCAGATGAGAATAGGATGGGATTCAACACTGAGAAGTGAAAGGTTCTGCACCTGGGGAGGAAGAACCTACCGGCTTGGGAACTCCCTTCTCATTAGTGCAGAGGCAGAAAAGGATCTTGGGGTCATTATTGATGCCAAGATGAACATGGGGTGGCAGTGTGGGGACACGATCAGGAAGGCCAACCATCCCTTGTGTCATGCATCCACAGATGCATCTCCAGCAGATCCAAGGAGGTGATCCTCCCCCTCAGCGACACTGGTCAGGCCACAGCTAGTGTACTGTGTCCAGTTCTGGGCGCCGCACTTCAAGAGGCATGTGGACAACATGGAGAGGGTCCAGAGGAGGACCACTCACATGATCAGGGGGCAGCAGGGCAGGCCCTATGAGGAGAGGCTACAGGACCTGAACCTGTTCAGCCTCCACATGAGAAGGCTGAGGGGGATCTAGTGGCCTGTTACAAACTAGTCAGAGGGGACCAGCAGGCATTGGGGGGAGTCCCTGTTCCCCCGAGCACTTCCAGGAGTGACTAGAAATAATGGTCACAAGCTGGCAGAGGGTAGATTCAGACTAAACACCAGGAGGCGCTACTTCACTGTCAGGGTGGCTAGGATCTGGAACCAACTTCCAAGAGAAGTGGTGCTGGCTCCTACCCTGGGGGTCATTAAGAGGAGGCTAGATGAACACCTTGCTAGGATCCTTTGACCCCAGTACTCTTTCCTGCCATGTCAGGGGGTTGGACTTGATGATCTGCTCAGATCCCTTCTGACCCTACCCTACCCTACCAACTACCAACTAAGTGCCCTCGTTTCATTTCAAGGCTCTTTTGAAGACTTTTGTTGCATTTCAATTTCGCTGTTTTGAGCTCAAAATGAGTCAAAACAGTCTTGTAACAAAACACCTGGCAAAATTGTTGTATTAATCATTTATAGCAAAATGCAATGCTGTTTGACTTAACTCACTTAAAAGAAGCCTTCACCTTATTTTACTTCAAATCTCTCTATTTCTTTCCTACAACTCAGTGGGAATTGGGCATTTTTCTAATTGTATATCTGGTGTCTGCAATAGCCACCATGGCTACCTGTGAGCAAGCTTCTTTTTTTATGAAAAGAATAGGGCCGTGTTCCCCAAACTTTTGATACCTGGGGAACATTTTTTCCTCAATTAAAATTGGCAGCACATTTAAATTTACATCTGAAAAAGTTTTTGTACACACATGCATGCATGGAGCAGGGGACAAGAACTCCCTCTACTGTGCCCTGCTCTTTCTACTGTCTGCCCCCTACTGAACCCCAGTATGTACCTAAGGGAGTAAGGGCAGCCCTCCCTACTGAGTTTACTCCTGCAGGGTCCCACATGCTAGTGACGATGCACATGGTCCCTTCTGACAGACCAGGGAGCATGGGAGAAGTTGGAAGGTGATGAGCTGGGCTACAAAGCATGGCTCCATTTGTGTATGTGTCCACTTGCAGCAAGGGTACGAGTCCCCAGAGGAGCAGCCACTGGAGTAATTGGAACCGGTGGAGGGTGCCAGACAGGATGAGGCTAAGCCATTTTAAGATTAAAACAAACAAAAAGAAAGCAGAATCTGACAGTTACTACTCCTTGGGTGCATCTATGTGAGACACTAAATGCACAGGTGATTAATTCTACTGTCCCTTAATGTGTCATGGCAAAACCCATGCTAATGTGCAGTAGAATTAGTCTACTGTGCATTAGCATCACTTAAAAGGCATGCACCAATGCTCCTGCACAGGAGTACCAGTTACTGTACATTTAGTTAGTACCTGTTAGTGCAGGTACTAAACATAATATGCAGTAACCACAGTGCATTAATGCACATGTAGATGTGCCCATGGATTATCACAGGATACTGACCCAAAGTGACAACATAGAAGTTCATCTGGAAGAGGCGTCATACCCTAATGATGGAAATATATGGACACTAATTTGGAGGGGGGGAAAAAAGAAAGAGGGGGTGAGGGATGAAGTCAGGGCAGTGAGACGGAGGGGAACTGAGCTTCAAGAAAACATTTCCATTTTGTAGAGGCAATAGTAGTCATATACTGTATTTTCTTCTATCACCAATACATTTTAATTTTCTTGTATTTGCCAAAGTTTCAATTACAGACATAAATATATTCAAAATAAGCTGTTTTCCTTGTCATTTCTGAAGGATTGCATACTTTTAAATGCTTAAGGGCATTTTAAATCATTCAAGGATTTCTGCATATATTTTGAATTACTTAAATAATATGTAGAAGGCCAGTACACAACTCCTACAAAGGCACTAGATAAATAAAAATAAGCCTTATATTCAAGTTTCTCAATCACAGATACTGCCATTCCCCAGAAGGCAAGAGCAATAGGGATAATTTATTCAATACTTTATACAAAAACAAACTACCATAAGGAGTTTGTTGCTTCAGACAGAATTAAACTTATGCGTCTTTGTATTCTTCATAGAAAGAATAAAACCATGGACTGTTTTAGTTAACACTGATATGCACAGAAACTTCAGCACTCAGTTTAAGTATCAGACAATTTTGGTTAGTTCATTAAAGCAAGTCCTCAAACAATGGTAGGGAACTTAATTGCTAATTTTCCTTCATCTCTGGAAATTGTAAGCAAATCAAGTGCTAAGTTAAGTACCATTGGCAGAACAGCTCAACCTGGTGTTATGATACTAATTTCAGGTCTCGGTCCTAAATTTCCCCACAGGCTATTTACATGTTTTTCATATCATTTTGACATTCAAAGGTAATAAAAAATGGCAAGAAAGCCATCTAATGCTTCTGAGAGATCTCAATTATGCTGATCTCATAACATGACTCATTTTTGGAAATATTTATCAATAAACTAAACTGAGAACAAAAATAATTACTGAGACATGGTAGTTATTAAAAGATTATTATTTTTCTTGGTTTTCAACAAGTTTTAAAATTCTGGAATATTGTGAATGCATGCATACGCATGGTTTGTTTGTATTTTTTTTAACCATAATATGGTAACAACCTTCTCACCATGTCTGGCAGTTCTAATCCTCCTCCTAAAGGAAGGAGAAGATGGGAGGAGAGGAAAGGGAGAGGGGGAAAAAAGAAGTATGAGACAGGTGGACATGAAGCAGTGAAATTTTAATATGCTTCTCTATACTCAAAACCTTTGGTATAAAACTGAGAGCCTTGGCCTGCTAACCCCAAGGACATCAAGTCCTCTGCAATAAATCACATGACCATCTCCCACTGAGCCCGACTGTGATACTGTTGCCATAGCACTGAATGGCAAACCTAGCAACAGGCACATAAACCTCTGAAGTATACAACTCTAAATGACGTTTTTTTAAATGAAAGTAGTTAACCAGACCTGCCTATTCCAAAAAGTGTGTAGCACATTTCAAGAAGAATGTCAAGATGGTTATTCTCTTCTAACGTAAAAGCCAGGAAATGATTACTATTGAAATGAACAGGTAAGCACTGCTCAATGGAGGAATAAAATAATCTGAGCAAGAGTTCTTTTGATATTTTCTGTAGAATCCACTGCTCTCACAGTTAGTGTACGTCCCTGCTGTTTTATCAGACAATAAGAATCAAAGTTTTAATTATTTTCTTTATTATAACCAGGGAGACCCAGATATTAGAGCATGCCACAGAAATGTAGGTTTGTTGCTTCTTTTACATGTCAGCAGTGTAATCACTAATTCTGACAACAGGTACAAGGCATACAAGGACATGGCAAAATTTTCTTTATGTTATTCTTTTTATTTCTCAGTTTAATGACTGTATCTTTCATACATTGGGATATCTTTGGAAGCTGCCAATATATATGGAAAGGAAAGCTATTTGCTTTACTTCTGAACTTGCATACCTGTCATTCTTCAACTTCAGCACACCTATACAGAGATAGTTTATTTATCTTTGCAAACATTGCTCAAATAATGCTCTACAATACATTGTGATCTGTATTATATACAGCATTTGATTTCAGCACTTCTTTAGGACTGAATCTATTCCATCATTCAGTGTTTATACCATCACCATCTAAATATGGGACAATGCTCAGCAGATGGATTACCTAGGGTGTAGATATAAGCATATATCCAAGTAGAATTCACAGTTCCTGTCTCTTGCTTTGTCAAGGGTGAAGTTTTTCCCTCCTCTCTGGAGCAAAGCACACTTCCAGAAACAACACAGACTGAATATTCTTTCCCTTTGGGCTGAGACATTAATTATACAAACATGTTTGTAAGTAAGAAGCCCTTTATGATGATGCTTTTCAAGGTAAGCCTTTAGCTGTATTCCAGCAAAAGCAGATTAAGTGTCTCCAAATATTAACACAATGGGAAAACTGGTTAGGCTCAATTAGACTTGTTAACCTGTTAAGACAAATTGCCTAGACTAAGAAAGAGGAAATACAAGAGAAGAGTAAACCAAGTCCTCACTTTTCTCATCTTCAGCAGGGAAGCTAACAAACAAACTAATCACTAGTGTGGAAGAAATCAAACTTCGCGTTGTGGTTGAATCAGAACTGACAGAGCCAGTGTAAGGGAGGAGAGCCGGAGCCAGGGCCGGGCTGGGAGAGAACCCAGCCGGGCACGAGCCGACGCTGCTTGCACGTGGTGGTCAGCAGCGAGCGGCGGGAATTTGAACCCTGCAGGAACCTGGAAGTGGGAGGCGCTGGGGCCACCTGGGCCCATTCAAAAGGAGCACCGGCACGGGCAGAAAAGGCCGGTGTTGACAGGGCTGGGAGAGCCGGGTCCGACAGCGGCAGCGGCGGTGGAGCCAGAGCCGAGAGAGCCGGGTCCAACAGCGGCAGCGGAGGCGGCCAGGTAGACGGGTCCGACAGCGGCGGCAGTGGCGGCCAGGTAGACGGGTCCGACAGCGGCAGAGGCAGCGGAGCCAAGCAAGCTGGGTCCAGCAGTGGCAGCGAGGTAGACGGGTCCGACAGCAGCGGCAGCGGCGGCCAGGTAGACGGGTCCAACGGCGGCAGAGCCAAGCGAGCTGGGTCCAGCAGCAGCGGCAGCGGCGGCCAGGTAGATGGGTCCGATGGCAGCGGAAGCAGCCGAGCCGAGAGCAACGGGTCCAGAAACGTAAGAGACGAGCCAGCCAGGCCCGAAGGCAGTGGAGCTGCCAGAAACAGACCTGAGGCAGGGTGACTGGGAGCAGTGGAGCCTGGGACGGCGGCGCCAGAGGCTGACACTGCCAAGGCGAGGAGAGCTGCGGAAGCCGCAGCATCCCAGCGGACCAGGGCCTGCAGACAGAGCGGCTGGACCTTCTGGGGTAAGCGGGACCCCGGGGCAGGGGTCCACACACCAGGCAGGAGGCCTCAGAAGGGCGAAGAAGCCAAGGCACCGCAGGGTGTGGCACAAGACCCGTAGGGGAGCAGGGCCGGGATTTTCGGCCCCCCTTTTTTTTTTCCTTACAATTTGAACTTCTCATACTTTATTGTGGGGGAGAGGCCTGTGGCTCACCCAAGACACAGGAGGCCAGGGCGAGGGTGTAGGGGTGGAGGAGCCCTCTGGACACCGGCATCCGGGGCCAAGCCGGACAGTGACGAAGGTCTTATTACCGGATGGTACGCGCTGTACCAACTGAACAGCATATCGAATAACATCAAGTCGTGGCAGGCGAGGCAGGCACATACGCACGTCTGGGTTCAGTGAGCCTTCATTGTGAGCGGGGGAGGTCTCGATCCCTTCCCCAAGGACCTGGGAAGGGAGGGACACAGCCTAAGAGAATCCACTTACAGCCAGCTTTTCTTTATTTAGGGCTATACTGTGATCTCTGGGAGAATTCCATAAAGCAAGGGGAATCACCCACTTGTCTGTTTCAAAGGA
Source organism: Gavialis gangeticus (assembly GCF_001723915.1). Taxonomy (NCBI): domain Eukaryota; kingdom Metazoa; phylum Chordata; order Crocodylia; family Gavialidae; genus Gavialis; species Gavialis gangeticus. The sequence goes on along the minus strand of NW_017729032.1, from coordinate 257,159,598 downwards.
TTTCTCAAACTCTATAAGTTTACAAGCATATTTATACTTAAGACAGAGAAAGAGAAAAAAATATGACCATGGAGAAACAAAACAATAGTAAAATCACACACAGACATACAGACAGTTTACTTAAAGAAAACATCCGTGCACAGGGCAATATATCAAGATAAAACAAGGCATGCAGAATTCCTCATCTCAGAACATGTAACTGAAATAAGCAGTATCAGCACTTCTGGTCTCTGGTTGTTTTCCTAGTCAAGCAGGCCAGAACCCCAACCAAATCCACCACCATAGTCCTTTTTTTTTTCCCCCCAACAAGTTAGATATTTATAGCCATTAGCCTTTCAACTTCTAGTTTTTCTTTCTCTTTACTTTCTGCTATTTCAACATACAAATTATATACTTCATTTCTGGTTGATGGGCTATACCGCATTTGCTTGGTGGCACAACTTAAGCAACATTGTATTATTATAAACACTAGGCATACTCCAAAAAAAACAACAAACAATATCAACAAACTATAAATGACGGTAGAGCTTAAGGAACTGAAAATAGAGCTAAACCAAGAACTCAAATTCCAACTATCTGACTCATGCAATTTAGCTGCTTCTTTGCAAATATATTTACTTAAATCCTGAATTTCTTCTGAATTATCAGGAATATAAGTACAACATTCTTTACCTATTGAAGCACAGACGCCTCCTTTGCTGGCTAGTATATAATCTAATGCAAGTTGGTTTTGCAATGCCATTTGCCTTATTTCCTTCATTTCTGTATTTATTTTATCAAGCAGTAGCAGTAGCAATCTTTTCCAGAGATGCTGCAACTTTCTTTATCTTGGACATAGCTAAGCCTGCACCATAGCTGGG
>NW_017729032.1:257152070-257152673 GCF_001723915.1 Gavialis gangeticus | reverse complement strand
TCACACACAGACATACAGACAGTTTACTTAAAGAAAACATTCATGCACAGGGTAATATATCAAGACAATACAAGGCATGCAGGATTCCTTATCTCAGAACATGCAACTAAAATAAGCAGTATCAGCACTTCTGGTCTCTGTCTGTTTTCCTAGTCAAGCAGGCCAGAAGCCCGACCAAATCCACTACCACACTACAATACTTTAACATCTGTCCTTGTTGGTTTTTACAAAGAAATCTCACAGCCACATAAAAATGTATACTAAACTCCCAAGCAAAGATTTTCAGGGGCAGAGTACACTACCACCTATGCATATGTGAAAAAAGAGGGATAGTTCAGTGCATTTTTAGATATACAAGATAGAAATGTCCCAAAGGATGTGAAAACACACCTCTTATGTTTAGCTAAAGACTAAACACAGGTGTGGTAAACGTTTCTGGCCCTCTTCTGCAGGACCAGTTAATATGCACAAATATTTGAAGAGAATCCAGAGTTACATGAGTCTGTTGTTTCAATTCCTTCCCATTACTTTAATATGTAATGACTTAACATTGTCACACTACAACATAAGACAGTATGATGTAAAGATACAATGCTGCATTGC
>NW_017729032.1:257143221-257147070 GCF_001723915.1 Gavialis gangeticus | reverse complement strand
ATGAGTCTGTTGTTTCAATTCCTTCCCATTACTTTAATATGTAATGACTTAACATTGTCACACTACAACATAAGACAGTATGATGTAAAGATACAATGCTGCATTGCAGAGTGAACAAATCTACCTCTCATTTTCTTTATTAGATTTATATGCAGTTTCCCCTTCCCTCCCCCTCCCAAAAGGCTCAAGGTGGGTTACACTGAAAAACAAGATAACTTATAAAAACAGATAAAAAATATTAAAATAAAATAGTCTATAATAAAACACTCTCCCCGCAAATACCTCAAAACTTAACCCCACCTGCTGAAAGCTTGCCCAAATAAAAAGTTTTACTTCAGTTCCAGATGTGTAGGCTAACGTTCTGATCAGCCACCAGAGGGAGGGAATTCCAGATCAAGGGAAAAGTGCTAAGAACAGCCACCTACATGTTTCTGCCAAATAAATTTGGTGTACAGATTTGCAGTAGGAGGGTGCTTTTGGGGAGTGTGGTGGAGCATAAGGTAGAAGTCAGTTTCTTAGGTATGTAGGGCCCAGACTGTTTACACACAGGACAAAACCAGCACCTTGAGTTACAGCCAAAAAAGTACTAGAAGCCCATGCAAACCCTGGACCTCTGAATTAAGGTTATCCTGGAGGCCTATCTCCACAAAATGTGAATACTGGCCTCTGTACATCCAGGATCTTAAATTTATCCTAACTTAAATCTCCACATTCATTTGAGAAGCAGACAAGATTCCCCTTAATGAAGTCATCATAGACAAGTAGGTTTTCTTGGCTAATACTGGCTGCTCACATGTGTGTTGATATATTAGAATCCCAGCTCTTATTAAACTGCCTTTCTGTAATTGGTCTTTTCAGTGTAGACGCCTATGAATCAGAAAGCTATTTTTTCCTACTTATTGCAGTTATACATCAGAATCAAGATAGTAACACTTGTGGCAAGTCAAATAGACACAAATTATACCATCTGGCACAATTAGTCAGCCTGAGGGATGGTTAATGAACTGTTATATCCAAAATCTATTGCACCTACAATATGAGTGTTAGTTTACAGTGCCAGAGAAAATATACATTTAAAAGACGCATATAAAGAAGGCTCTAAATTATTATTTTATGCTGATTAAAATTTAAGATTTTCCTGAAGTCATTACATTCTCTGCCTCAAAAACACCATCTCTCTCTCTCTCTCTTTTTTTTTTTTTTAAACAAAGCTGTAACATGGATTTATTAACTTATAACAAGGGCATTACAGATAAAATTAGCCCAAACTGTGTGTTTAGAACTTCTTAATCATACCAATCAACACCAATAAGAAAACACCTGGAAAACCCTTCTTAAAATGCCATTATTCAGCTAATTTGAAATTTGAAGGTCCATGCTCTGTATCAAGGGTGGCAGATGCCACCATCCTCTTCTCTACCTCATTCTTTTTTCATATACTCATTAACAGTGCCTGAGGAACCATTCCTAATGTGCCTGTCCATTGAGGGAAGACAGCAGCTGTTAACTTGCCTGCACTGCTGTCATTACAGCCCTTCCACCATCCAACTGCCATACAGAAAATGAATGGAATAAATGCATCATTTGACAATGTTTCCTGCTAGATGTCACAAGCCACGATTTGTTGACAAAACCTCCTATAATTTAATACTTGTGCAATCTGGCCTCCACAGAAATAAAGCCTACATATAATGTATCAAATATTCAGGGATAAAAATTATAGAAATCATACAAAATGAGAATTGGGAGGGACTTCAGGAGGTCGTGTAATTTAACCCCATTGTCAAATAATGACCATCCTCAACTACATCATCCCAGCCAAGGCCTTCTCTAGCCAGGTCTTAAAAACCTCCAGAGATAGAGATTCCACAGCTTCTCTGAGTAACCTGTTCTACTTCCCTACAAATGAGAACTTTTTTCCCCAATATCTAACCTAAACTTCGCTTGCTTTAACTTGAGACCTTTTTTGTCATTTGCCACCACTGAAACTAGTCTAGCTCCATCCTCTTTGAAACCATCCTTCAGGTAGTTGAAGGCTGCTATCAAATCACCCCTCAGTCTTCTCTTCTCAAGACTAAATCAGCACAGTTTCTTCAGCCTCTCCTCACAAATCATGTGCCCCAACCTCATAATCATTTTTGTTGCCCTCTGCTGGATTCTCTCCAGTTTATCTACATCAATTCTGTAGGGGGCGGGGGTGCAAAATGGGACATAGTACTTCAGATGTGGCCTCACCAGTGCCAAGTAGAGTGGAAGAAACACTTCCCTCTATGTGCTTGCAGTGTACCTACTAATGCAGCCCAAAATACCATTAGCCTTCCTGGGAACAAGGACGCACTGTTTGCTCATATTCAGCTGATTTTCCACTGCAACTCCCAGGTCCTTTTCTGCAGAGCTGATGCTTAGCCAGTCGGTCGCCAGCCTATACACTGCAGTGCATGAGATTGTTCTGTCCTAAGTGCAGGACTTTGCACTTGCCCTTACTGAACCTCATAGGATTTCCAATTTGTCAAGGTCTCTCTGCATCCTAGTTCCACCTTCCATCATATCTACTAATTCACCCAGCTTGCTGTCACCTGCAAATTTGCTGAGGGTGCACGCCATCCCATCTTCCAGTCCGTAGATGAAGATATTGAACAAAACTGGCCCCAGGACTGACCCCTGGGGCATTCCACTTGATACTTGTGGACTCACTCTTGCTTCCAGCTAGACTTTGAGCCATTGATCACTACCCTCTAAGACTGATGATCCAGCCAGTTTTCTGTCCACTTTACAGTTCATTCATCCAACCTGCCCTTCCTTAGCTTGCTTGTAAGTTGTAGAAGACCGTATTAAAAGCCTTGCCAGAGTCAAGGTATAAGTATGTTTTCCCCAAGCATTGGCGATGAATAGGGGTGTACGTGGGTGCACGTGTGCCCCCTGAGATTGGCAGTGCAACCCGACAGAGGTGTCCCAATGCTGCTGTTGGCACTTGTGGGCGGTAGCCATTCACCACCCTCCCCGCTTCACTGCCAGCATGTGGGAGGTTGTCAATTGCTGCTGGCCATCACCGCTGTCTGCAGGTGGTTGCTGACCACTGGTCAGCGCTTACCAATCCCCCGCCCCCCCACCGCTGACATCACCATGGCTGCCTGTGGGAGCTCCCTGCTCACCACCGCCACGCTGCCACCACCGCCACCTATAGGCAGTTGCTGTGCTCCCCCAGCCTCTGGGGGCACACGTGGTTCATGTCCCCAAGATGGCTTATTTAAATATGTGCAAAATGTTACTGCTTCCCTTAGTAAGGATAGGGAGGTATATTTTTATATCTTTCCTTTTACGTGGCCTTGTTGCAAGGTATTAAGCAGAATTTGCAGATTCATTGGAATCTGACATTGCTGCACCATGAGCTCTCCAGCTATAATCTCCAACTTGCAATCTCTGGGATGCATTTTATGCAATGGATACCTATTACTGAATGAAGTTACACAGTGGCTAAATTCTCTTGCACATTAGGTGTCCAAGCATGATCCCCTTGAGTCCCTGAAGAATTGTTAGCAGAAAAGCTGGACCCTTCTTGCTATTTCTGGTGGCTGTGTTGCAGCTAAGGATGTGTACACATGTATTAACTTTCTGACAGTTATGCCATCTTAAATTTTTTAAGTTGACTTAATTTTCAGAGTGTATGCACACATGTGGAGCAGAGTTGATTTAAATACAGTAAAAAATAACACACCTCTGATGTTTATTATCTTGAGTTGCATACGTTTTGCTCACAAGATGGCTGTTACCCTGTCACGAAGCTGTATATGTGCGTGCACCAACATAGCTTAACTTAAGTTTCATAGTTTCAAGGGTCGGAAGGGACCT
>NW_017729032.1:257141572-257143210 GCF_001723915.1 Gavialis gangeticus | reverse complement strand
TTTCTGGCAGCCCTGGCACGGGTAGTGACCATCTGCCACTTAGTTAAGTCTCCTTATTTTTAAGTCAACTTAGTATGTGTGTATACACCCTGAAGATGTTACATGACTAGATCTGCTAACAGTTTTTCATAGGTTTCAGCAGAATAGAAAACTATCCCACTTCAATGCCAAACAGCAGCTTAAAAACCTAATAGCTGAATGAAGTTCCTTCTCTAATTTTTGTGTTCTTTAGGTTGAATAAGTTTAATACCCAAGTATCGGGGGTGTAACAAGGCATGGGGTGTACAGGGACAGCACCAACTTCCAGCTGCCACAGCATAATTGTGTTGTAGCGGCTGCTGCTAACTTTCTGTCCCTGCAATCTTAGCAAGTCGGCTTCTGGAGCTGCTGCCTAAGTTGATTAACCCTAGGGCTGCTACTCCCAACTATGATAGTTGTAACAAAACACTGTAACCTTAGAACATCCTAATATAAATAACACTAGACCGGATCAACTCCTGAGGTCCCTTCCAACACTGTTTTCCTGGGAAATAAAATGTCCTAATTTGAAGCAGTATAAGTGGTAGATTACACTGTAGTCATTAGAATCATCTCGTGTATCAATGCTAAGAAAAGAATCTTCCTTTCTTTAAAGAATTTTATGGCAAAGTGACTACATTTTTGGCCTGTCTACAGTTTTATTGTGTGACTATTGATTTACCAAATGGATTGGACTGAATTTTTTTTTTATGACTATTTTCATAAAATCAAAGGTACACGTAGAATATCGGCTTGTGTAATTAAATTATAATTCATATTACATTTCATATTCATAACCTGAGTTACTGATATCTAGCCACATATAAACTATCATTGTAAGAAATCTTTCCTTATACTAGTAGGATTATATCACTAGTATCCTGGCCATGTGCCAACCTTGGAAATTAATTCTTGCCTCTACCATTCCAGTTACAGAATACACTGTTCCAAGAGTTTAGTCTTTAAACTACTGAGCAATGTGGGTTTCCTGAAACAATTTACCCCATAAACAACTGTACTTAGATGATAGCGCTTCATGTCCAGCATTTCAATAATCATTTTTATGGCATTTATCATCATCTGATAGTATCAAATAACAAACTCCTAAACTCATATATACTCCCTCCTCCCACCCCTTCCCCCAACATGCACACACATACTTAAAAATACTGCATAGATATATGTGTCCTTTTTATCAACAGTCCTTTTTATAAGAACATCAATGCCAATACATATAATCCATAAAATCATAGAAAAGTAGGGCTGGAAGGCTCCTCCATAGGTCATCTAGTCCAACTCCCTATCTGAGGCAGGATCACCTCTATCCAAACCATCCTATACAAATGCATTGTCAAACCTCTTAGTAAAACTAGCACCAACCTATTTCAGGATGTACAAACAAGAGCACAAAGAGCTGTAGTTAAAGGCACCCCTGCTGCCATTTTGAAACTCAGGGATGCTGAATATACATGACAGCAAAGCTGCTGTAGAACACTAAGTAATTAGACTGCTCCAGCAGATTTGATTAATCAATTCTGCTCCAATGTGTTCTAATTATGCATCAGAAGAAGTGTCCTGCACATGTACAGACACCCTATGATACTGGAACTAGATGGGTCA
>NW_017729032.1:257126529-257136572 GCF_001723915.1 Gavialis gangeticus | reverse complement strand
AGTAATTAGACTGCTCCAGCAGATTTGATTAATCAATTCTGCTCCAATGTGTTCTAATTATGCATCAGAAGAAGTGTCCTGCACATGTACAGACACCCTATGATACTGGAACTAGATGGGTCATAGGCGCCAAGTACGTGGGGGCCTGAGGGCACTAGCCCCCCTCAAGAAGAGGGTAGGGTGATCACCCATCCCTAGTTGGGTGGGAAAGTCCCAAAATGGTCCTGGTCTGTATGACCCCAGGATAGCATTTGTCCTGGATTCCCAGTATTGGGTATTCATTGGTGGAGGGGGGGAAAAAAACAAAAACAAAAAACGGGAAATGGCAGGTTTTCCTTTGCAGGCTGCCAGGAACAGGACACAGTGTTCGCCATGTGCCTGCGTGTGTGCACACACATGTACGTGGCCAGGCATACAGCCTCAGGCAGTAGTGGAAAGCAGCTTCCCCAGCTGCCTGAAGGCAAGCCTATGGGGGAAGGGGGTAGATCAAGACTCCTATGGTGAAGGAGGGAGTGGGGCAGGGGCTGGGCTTGGGGCACTGCTCAGTCAGGGCAGTGCATAACACCCAGGCCTGGGTCAGAAAGCAGGACAGTGGTTCATCCAGGGGGGTGGCGGCCAACTCCCAGCTGCTGCATGTACCCCCAGGGAAGGGGGACAGTGGGAACATGCCCCCCAGATTTGTGCATGGGGAAGTGGCAGTTGAGGGCTGTCTGCTGCAGGCTTGGGGCTCCATGCCCTGTTGTTCTGTCGCCAGGAGCACCTGCTGGTTGTGCCACCATGGTGAGGCACCCCCGGATGTCTCAGCAGTGGTATGGGTGGTTCCCTCCATAGGCACTGCTCAGCTCTGCTCTGGCTGCATCATCAGGAGGGAGTAGGGGACAGCATCATCTTGGGCCTCCCCCCAGAAAAAATAAAAGTCAGCACCTAAGAGATGGGTCCTCATGAAATTAGCATAATATGCTAAACAGGATGTACTGCCAGTATGCAACAGGATCCAAATATGCAGCGTTGCATCAGGTCATACAAGATTTAATTTCTCGTGTATACTAGAGACAATTGAAGAAGAGAGGAGACCTAGTGTGCAGCCAATGTGATGCAGCTGCGAAACAGGCTACTGCAACTCTATGGTATATATTCAGTAGAGATAATGAAGTATTGGTACTAATTTGCAACACATTGGGCACATCTACACTAAACATGTACTGCACAGTTGACTATAACTGCACAGTAAATGTCTCAGCGTTTACATGTGTGCCCCTCTTAGGGTGCATGAAACTGCTGAAATCTGTTGAGTTTTTTCATATGCAGCAGTGCACATGTAGATGCTGATCAGCTGGCTGCTGGCTAACCCCACACTGAAGCACACTCATGCCCCAGCAGTCCTTTTGCAGTACACTGAGCCTGGTCAGAGCAACCTTGGGGTGCCAGCTGGTCCCTCTGGGCTCCCTCCCAGCTGGGGCTGCTGTGATCTGGCTCACTGTCCTGCAGCCCAGGCACAAATGCAGATGTGCACACAAGAGCTTCCCAGCAGCAATAAACTCTAGAGCAATAAGCTCCACGTGTATTGCTGCCCTTTAATGGCATGTGTAGATGTGCCATTGCTGCCCTCTCATGACATATGTAGATGCACCCATAGTCTACTGCACATTAGATTGTTTAGCTGTGCAGTCAATGTCACGTATCCACACATGCGACCCCTAGTAGGCTGGAGTAAGTTAATTTACTCTAAAGCAGGACATGGAGGATACCCTGCTATGGAGTAAAAAATTCCACAACAGTTAAAAGTGCACGTGTAGATCCTGCACCCGCTGGCTGGGTGACAAGGGTGCTTCTGTGTGGGGGCTACCTGCTGACTTGCCCCATATTAAAGCACCCTCATACCCCAGCCAGCACTTACACAGCATGGTGAGCCAGAGCTACTCCACCCTGGCTCAGTGCGCTACAGTTCTGGGTGCGCGTGAAGAAGCATGACTGGGAGCAGTAAGCTACAGAGTTTAAGTGCATTAATATGCACAGTTAGGTGTGCTCATTTTCAGGACCATGTTTAAAATGCTGTGTATAGTTCTGGTGAATGTTAAAGCAAATAAAATATATTCAAAACAAGTACAAACAAGTACTAGAATGGTTAAGGTAATGAAGATCTTATCTTACAAAAGAAGACTAAAGGAACCTGGCTTGTTTAAATTTAGCAAAATGTGAACTGAATGGTGTATAATTATTTTTCACCAACACATTAAAGAAGAAAAGCATGCTAGGCTAAAAACAGATTCGAAGACTGGAAGTGTTTGTCACTATTCTCTGTTCTCTGCTTCAGATTCAACAAAGAAGAAAGAGACAAATGCTTTCAGTCCTCCAGGCAACTATGCACCTTTTCTTTGCTAAAGCAAGACAGGGTATGTAATACGCCTAACTGCTAGGGCTGTGCAAAGCTTCAGATCACGATTTGGATTCGGACATGACTCAGACAGTTTGGGGGCTGAATCTGCAAATCCAAACTGAATTGTTAGAAGCCCTATGCTTTCCAAATCGATTCAGAAAAGATTAAAAAAAGATTTGGAGATTCGGCCATAAGGTATAATGGGGAATCATTGAAATATCTATAACTTTGCTCCTTTCTAGCGGATTCTGATAAAACTTGCAGAGGTGGTAGCCTTTACTAAGGGCATGAAGCCAAGTTTCAAGGTGATAGGTGCAGGGGTTTCTGGGAAACTGCATCTCAACGTCCTGAAAGCAAAACTCATGACATAGGTGACACTGTGTGCGTGTTAAGGCACTGGGGGGTGAAAACTGCAGGCCTGCTAGGGCCGTCTTGCAGCCACAAAGCCTTCCAGCTGTCAAGGCTATAGGTACCGGGGGAGTCTGGGTTCTGGGGCCCTGCACCTCTGGCCACAGCCAGGTAAAACTCATGACATAGGTGCTTGTGGGACTGTGCATGTGTTCAGGTGTGCCCTTCCTGGAGCTGGAGCCTCTGCACAACACAGCAGTGTGCCCCTGTGAGGTCTCCTCCTCCCCTATGGCCTTGGTCCAGTCTACCATTATTTTGACCTACTGTTGTTTACAATGTAGCTGGCTCAACACCAATAGCACCAGCAGCAGCAAAGGTACCCAGATGAAACTGTCACATAGCTTTTATTTTTATAAAGGAATTGACAGCAAGAAGGAAAGATGTTGTGTTGGACATATGTTACTCATGCTGTGTGATGGCTTATCTTGTGTTTATATGTTTATTATGAAAAAACCCCAAATAGTTAGAAAAATATATTTTAGGAAGCTTTCAGGTTGAAAAACCCTTTGTCAGGCTGAGGAAGAACCACGCAGGGGGGGTGTCTCCTGGTTCTGGATGGAAGGAATAGTAAAGAAGCCAGAGGCTGGCATGCAATGCAGGCAAGAAAGCCAGTCAGTGAAAATGGAATTGGAGGCAACAGGGGGTCATGAACAAGCTGGGATGGGGGGTAAGAGGGGATGTAGCAGCACAGGTAGAAGTGCAGAGGTACCTGGGAGTCAGACGTCTGGCAGCTTGCAGCATGTCAGAATTCCACTGTCTAATCTATATTGAGTCCATGAGTTTCTGTACCAAGGAGGCTGATGAAGTGAAGTTCATAGACCTGGCTGTGAAAAGTGGTTTGTAAATTGTTCCCTCTCAGGATCAGACCTGAGAGACTGGAGGCAGAGTGTTTTTTTGGTGAGGAATGTGCTGCCACAGGTAGTTGGGTATTCTTGTCTTTGATAGATTCTGGTGTGCAGTTTGTGGGGTACTGGAGATAGTTGGCAGATTTTGTGTTTTGAGCTGTAGGAAGCTGGCTTCAGTTCTGGTGATGAGGTTCAGTGCTTGTTTGAATGTAAAAACCACTTTTCAGAGCTGGGCCTATGAACTGCACTTCATCAGCCTTGTAGGCAGGTACAGAAACTCAGAAACCCCCGAACCTATCTCCTTGACACTTAGCAGGCTTTGTGGCCTCAGAAAGAGCTACCATCCCTGAAGTTTTCACCCCACTGTGGCTTAACACACACACACACACACACACGACATGAGTTTTGCTATCAGAATTTTGAGGTGATGTTTCCCAGAAACCCCTGTGCCTTTCACCTTTAAACTTGGCAGACTTCATGCTCTCAGCAGAGGCCACCGCTCCTGCAAGTTTCATCTGAATCAGCCACAAAACAACAAAGTTATAGATATTTCATTGATTCCCGATTATACCTTATGGCTGAATCTTGGAATTGGCTCTGAATTGAATCAGAAAAGTGATTCGTGTCTCTGAATTGAATCGGCTGAATCTGAATTGAATAGTTGCCTATTCACACAGCCCTACTAACTACAACAGGTTGGAATAAATATGAAGACTACCAGAGACATCCTGCTTGCCCTTAGTTACTGCAGTACAATGCAACACAATTTTTATGTCCAATATTGTGGCATGCTGATCTGGGGGTGGGGAAGAGTAAGGGTCAGGATTAGTTTCCATGGTGGTAGACTCTCACTACCTGGTTATGCTGCTGAGAAGAGGAAACCCTGTGGCTCACAGCATGTCCTCTTCTGGGCAAGTCAAAGAGAGATGAAGACAGTATCTTCTGCAGGTGAACATGGAGTTGGGATTCAGTTCTGTGTTAATGTGTGAACATAGGCCTCTTTTGGAAATGGGTTGCTAAGGATTGAAAATATTGTTATTCACCACTGTGAGATAGTTGAATGTGCTTATAAGAATCTAAGGTTGAATAGCTTGTTATTGAATTTGCTGTTGGCAATTCATTCTTAATATCTGAAAAAATTGGGAGTGATTCTAAACCAAGGTGGCCTGGCACACTGCAGGGCCTTGTGATTCTTTCACGTGTGCTGCAGATACCACACAACTCTAGCACTGCTAGATGTACAAACATGATTTACAAGTTACAATCAGAGATTTCAAATAGGAATCCACAGTGTTAGAAATATACTGACCTGTTGTGGGCTTCCCGAGTTCTTTGAAACAGAATTGCTCTCCTACTTTTCATTAGTCAAAAAATGAGTGAAAAATAAGACCTGGGACTTTCTGATAGGTTAACTGAGTCTATAAATGTGCGTCTTGAATTTAATGAGGGGTGTCTCATTCCAAAAAAGGTTGAGAACAACTGAAGTAGCCTTTTGCACACAAAAGCTTATGCTTTTCTGAATGAGTTAGTTCTTAAAGTGCTACCCTGGTCTGCCTTCTAAGTTATATATAGTTTTATTTCATTCCAACAATATTTGCTGTTGTAGCCAGTTTGGTGGTTTTCTGATCTAGGGGACCCCCCATGCTCAGGCACAGCCCTACAGACCCTGACCTCAACTCCTGCATACCCAGCCAGGGACCTGTATGCCCATACTTTTGGGCACAGCCCCACGGACCATAACCCTAGCACCTGCACACTATATCTCAGAAGCCAGACCCAGACACCGTATGACCCAGACACCAGCTTGAACACTTAACCCCCCCTGAACAGAAGCTGGCATAGGCCATTTCCCTCTGGGGGGGCCAGGGTAGCAGGAGGTAAAACATTGGGACTGGGCCTGCACAGAGACAACCTTCATGGTTTGGCCACTGCCAGCAAGTACTCAGGCCATGTGCATCTGGGGTGCTACAAGGGGCTTTGACCTGCAGATACAGGGTCCCAGACTACTAGGCTGGAAGAGGAGGAGGGACTGAGCATCCAAGATGGAGCAAGCAGGCAGGCAGCCCTTGAAACTTCAGGAGCAGGTGGGGCATGGCGGCCATGTCCCAGGCACGTAGAGATCACTAGAAATTTCCGGGCCAGGGTGTAGGGCATTGCCAGCATCACAGAAACATCTACTGGAAAACCCTGGAAAGTCTGTGGTCATACGGTGGCCTAGCCAGTGAAGTCCCTGTTGTTCTGGAGCAAGGACTGCACCCAGCTTCAGTGAGATGGAAACCCAAAACTCACACCTGCACACACACACCCCATTCCTTCCATTCACCCACCTCCTCACAGCTGGACCCTGAGCCACTCGTGGATGTCAAGATCCACAGGCACCACCACAGCCACAGGCACCACCACAGATCATGAAAAACCCTATCTTGTCCTCCTCCAGTACCCAACCCTATTCACAAAACTGGGGCCATGGAGAGATGATGGATCTTGTCATCATCTGATACCAGCATGAGATCCAGGACCAGCTCTGCAAAGAGCACTGCAACAGGGACATGTAACCATAGGGGTGGCCTGTAGTAGCCAGTGGTCCCCCAGGGGCAGGAGGTGGTGGGAGGGAAAAGGCAAGAGGATTGGGTCTGGTGTCCCTGTTGCAGTGCTCTTTGCAGAGCTGGTCCTGGATCTCTTGCTAGTACCAGACTGCAGGCTGCGCTGTGTCAGAATTCCTGTGGTTACAGCCTCATCCCAGGCTGTCATGGATGAAAACCCCAAAAGTGCGTGGGGGGGGTGGGGAGGGTGAAGGGGCATGGATGGAGGGGTATGTTGGGCTAATTAATCACCCTTCCCTGACTGCTCAAAGCACAGAGCCCCAGGCCACTGAGTTTGAGAGTTTGCCTTTCAGCACTGGGAAGACCAGTAACCCTCTCCTGTACCTCTCTCTTGAGAGTGTAGCCAAAGTGCCAAGCCCCTTCACCAGCCTTGGGACAGTTGAAGCCCATCTTGCATTTTGTGGGAACATAAATCTGACTCATTCACATCTCCCCGCCCTCTGTCTCTCAGAGCCATGCTCAGCTGCCCAGAGCACTAGTGCTAAAACAGCACCCCCACCCCCCTTGCACTCACAGAAAGCTGCTAAAAAAGTTTTGAGCTCCATAGGAAAAGTGTGAGAAAACAGGTACAAATGTCAACACTGCACTGGTTCACAGCATACATGACCAAGTAGCAGAGAGGATCCTGAGATCAGGGACAGGAAATAAACATGCGATACATATGAAAACCACTAGAGTTGCAGTACAGCAGGAAAATTAAAAATTCCCCCTTGTCAAACAAACCCTTTCCCTCCCTCTCTCCCACCCCAAGAAAGGCACTGATGTGAGAGTAGGAGTGAGAACCATTATCTCAGCCAATCTGGTCCTGCTGCCACAGTGATTCCCAGGTCATACATCTGGAGAGGTGTCTCCAGCACTCTTGCCCTGCCATCTGATCCAACCTCTGGGGAATGTCCATGGGATCCAGGCAACTCTGAATCTCACAGCATAGGCAGGCATGTGCCGACTCCTCAAGGCAACCTCTCCTGCCCGCAATCCTATCTCCATCTCAGTCCCAGACAGCACGTCCCTCCCTCCAACCTCTGAAAACAAAGCAACCCTCATGCCCCACTCACAGCCCCATTCCAGTCCAGGACAGTACCCCACTCCCACCCCTGAACGTAAATCAACCCCCACACTCACCTCCTCCTATTGTATTCAAAGCAGAACAGTGGTGGAAAGCCAAGAGCAGTGCATGGCAGGACTCCTAGGCAACTGGAGTATGGCAAACCTCTCTTACCTGTGTCATGGTGGGTTCAGCATCATGTCAATAGCTGCGGTGACCATGAATTAATCTGCTGGTGTCTGCTCATTATAGCAGAACCAGAGGTAGCATGCAAGTCGGACTCTCAAGTTGAATGGCAACCCAGGCTTCCCTGGTGTGCCTTCATAGCAGAATCCCCTCCTTCCAGCTGTTGAACACCTCCTGGGGAACTATGTCAAGCAGCAGGGCCTATCAGCTGGCATTAACTAGGAATAGTGATAAAGCATACCCCAGGCCCAGCCAACTTCCACCAGGGACATATCAGAAACAAAGTACCGCTCTTGCACATACACAGTGCTGAAATTTGTCTCCTGTAAGGGAAAGATGGTGGGAGAAGGGGCAGTGCAAGAGCTCTGTTGGCATTCCTCAGAGTGGTCAGTCCCTGCCCAGGGATGGCCCAAGTCCTGGCAGGACCCCATGTCCCAAGACCTGCTGAGTAAGTGAAGCAAGTGCCTGCCAGTTCCTGGAGAGGGACCCAGCCCCTCACTTCCCAGCAACCTGTGCCAGCACTGCTGCAGAGCCTGCTATCTGCTCACATGACAACTAGGACCCCAGTCTCTGTGGTGCCAGATGGAGAGCAGCAGCACAGCTCCCAGGCCCAGGAGAGTGGGGGGAAAGTGCCAAGATGGAGGATTTGCCATACCTACCTTGCCATCTCTACATGGCCTGGACCCTTGGCTACACTCAGCAGTCTCTGGCAGTCCAGGGAGTCTGCAGGGCATGCTGGGAGGCATGCAGGAGTGTGCACCCACCTGCAGGCCTCTGCCTGCACCTCTCCTCCCCCTCACTCAGCCACAAGAATGAACTTGCATGCTGCTTGATCCCGATCTAAACTAAGTAACTCAGAGAAAACTGTGTAACTTGTATCAATGACTCCTTCAGGCTTTTTGAACCTCTGTACCTACCCTCAGAAGCTACAGTTTAATCAAACTACATAGAGCTTGCAACAGAGTGCTCTATTTGCCACTTGTATCTTCTTTTTTTAAAAGCAGTAAATATTTAAGATGTAGTTTATGAATTGGATATGTACCTTTTTTAAAAAAAAAAAGTCATTTTTTTTTCCTTCAGAATTTTAAGTCTTCAGAGGGCTACACTAAATCTATCTTTTTTTCCCCACCATCTCCCCATGATAAGATCACCTCTCTTCCACTTCTTCTCAGTCTTTGTAGGACACTGGAAATATTATTCAACTTCTGTACAATGTGGCTTGCTGAAAAGTGGAGAGACGCAGATGCACTGGCAACAGCTGTTAACCCACCTGCAGAGACAACTTCTGTCTCATTTCATCTGCTGAATTGCTCCAGCCACAGACTAATGTTTACTTGTTCACAATTAAAGGTACCACATGGTCCCCCGAGACTGTAGAGGAAAGGAATGTCAGGGCTCAAATTCCAAGCTGCTCTCCTTGTTTAAATATTGGATGATTATTTAGACTATGCATATCCTGGAACAGTGATCTCCTAATGGTAGGGCAGTATTAAACCCTCACTGAGGAAATACAACTGCTCAATATTAACAGCTGCCTCTGTACTAAAAAGTACTAAATTGCATGTTTACTTGCATTCTATTTTGTGATCATCCTCACAGGAAACCATCACTGGAACAGCTATGCTCAGTACTAAAGCTATATTTCAGAGGATTAATTTGTCTGAGGCGCACTTGATGTTAAAAGCAGTGGTTTGTCCTAATATCTTTTGACAAACAGAAGTTCATTATAATTAACTATTCTGTCTTTTTAAAAAAATACTTGTTGCTAACAGTTATTTTTGCCTTCTAGAGAGCTAACACCGAGAATGAAACTCATAAAAGGTAAAACATTCAGCACTGGCAGCCACATGTTGTTACAAAGCATTAGTCTATCGTTATAGCTTAACAACATAGTTGTTTGACAAGTTATATATGGACTATATAATACTCCTTGTAATTAAGCTAGAAATAGCACAAATGAAAGCTACACATAAATAAGTAGCTCTGGACCTTAATTAAGTCAACAACACTCAGAAAAGGTAGTTAGGGAAAGAGTCTGCCCTCAATTTAGCATTTGTTTTAAAAATACATTTATAATTAAACTAAGAGGGCTCTATGTTTTCACAAAAACAAAGTAAAATTATTTCCCCACCAGAATTATAGATGAAGTAAATTACTATTGTATTAAGTTGTCCATAAAACTGTGCCAAGTTGGCATCCATTTTCTTCTCCCTTCCACTGAATAGGTGCGGCCTAAACTCTTGAGTACGAAATTCATCCCAGTGGGATCTTCCTTTGCAAATCAAAAAAAAAACCTTATTAGTTATATATTAACATTTCTAATTGAAACCAGCTATAAAAACGTGTGTTCCTGTTAGTACTACAAAGTCCAACCTAGATGAGACACATGGGGCATTTTTACAGATGCTGTGGGACACAGCACTGGGCATTTTAAGTATCAAGCTGCACTAACTAAAAGCACCGACAGGTCATATATATCAGCATCCTCATGCATCTCCATGCTGACAAAATGGTGGTGGGGTGCTTGGAAATAAAGCTCATCGAATGCGTTTTATTTCAAAGTGCCTCACTGCGGTGAT
>NW_017729032.1:257119832-257121529 GCF_001723915.1 Gavialis gangeticus | reverse complement strand
CATGGGGCATTTTTACAGATGCTGTGGGACACAGCACTGGGCATTTTAAGTATCAAGCTGCACTAACTAAAAGCACCGACAGGTCATATATATCAGCATCCTCATGCATCTCCATGCTGACAAAATGGTGGTGGGGTGCTTGGAAATAAAGCTCATCGAATGCGTTTTATTTCAAAGTGCCTCACTACTGTGATGCTGATGGATGCGATATGGAAGGCTGGCTGATTGTGAGAATTTTTATGTTTCAGCAGACTCAATCAAGTCTGCTCTGACATGCTGGATTTCCAGCATGTCAGAGCAGGCTCTGCACATGTGTATAGGAGCCCATGGAGTCCTAAGACGCATGCATACAAACTTTCCAAAATAAAATATGAATTTTTATTGTAACCAAAATCCTCTGAATTGGAACTTCGTGACCCATAGTGGAGTGTTGGAAACTAACCCCAGTATTCTGACTAACCAATAAATCAGACTCTATTTCATCTTGGGCCAGTTTGACATTATGGAAAGAGAGGTACTATTGCAAATACTGAAAAGCATTCCTTTTAGATGTGTTATTTATGGCCACGTATCTGAACACAGCGCTGGTGGAAAACAACAAAGCAGTCACTGAAAGGGGTTTATCTTAAGAAAACTGGCAAGGCAGCATGAAGTCTATATTACCTGAATTATTTTCTAATAACTGAGCACAGATGTGGTAACAAGCCCATGTTGCAGGAGGCACACTATTTATCATCCTTTGTTAATTTCTTCCAAACAGGAGAGACCAATATATCTGTGTTATATGAGACAATGTCTTTTAGAAGGCAAACAAAGACATTCCTTGTAGGAAACCAGACCTCCCAACTCTCAGCTGTTTGCTGGGTAACGAATGGCATTAGGGGAAAATATCTAGTCACCAGAGAAACCTTTAACATTCCTTACCACCATTAGTTTCTACCCAAGCAAATTAAATGCATGTTGCCTACATCTAACTTGAGATGTAGCTGGCTATCAGTCAGGAACGGTGGAAGAAAGATGACAAGAATGAATGAGGTCACAACATTGTGTAACTATGAAATGTAATGATCACATCTCATATCAACTCTTGCTCTTTTCATAGCATTATTATTGAGCAACTGTGTGAATTATGTTTGAGCACTTCTGTTCTAGAGTCTTAAGGGTACTGGTTACCCCCTACCCCAAAGAATTGCCAATATTTTTTGTCTGTGTGCATTTAAAGTTAAGCAGACATCAGCTGCTTTTACAGATGCTTGGAATTGAAGCCTCTCCTGAGGTAGTGACGAAACATCTTCAGACATAAACAAAAAATTGAAGGTAAAAAAAATAGTCTACTTGAGCAGAGACAAGCAACGATGAAAGGACACAATCTGTGTTGGTGCTGTAGATAGGAGAAGGCTGGCAGCAAATCATACAGCTTATGTTGGACTCAGAGCAACTAAACTCACATTCCCTTCCCAAAATTAAGTCAGATGTGTACATCAAATTTACTCTCGCCTCTTAAGCAAAGTGTGCAAACATTAAAATCAAAGCTAAAAGGAAGACAAGGTTCTTTGAATGAATCTGATATGTTTTATTAGACCCACTTAAATACTTGGAAAGAAAATTCTTATCAAGCTTTTGAGTTTAAAAACATTTTGTCAGGCTGAGGAAGCCTCTGCAGTTGGTGTGCACTCTTCCTGGATGGAATGAATAGT
>NW_017729032.1:257111009-257119498 GCF_001723915.1 Gavialis gangeticus | reverse complement strand
TGCCCCCACAGGTAATTGGGTATTCTTGTCTTTGATAGAATACCATAGAATCTCTAAGATCTAACCACCAAATAGTAATAATACCAGCAGATAAAGGAGGACTTATAATAATTCTAAACTGTGAAGACTACATAAAGCAAGCCAACAGACAACTCTCTGACACCACCTACTACAAAGAACTACAAGAAGATCCTACTCCCCCTTTCACCATGAAACTCAAAAATACCATCAAATCATTTCCATTAGGACTACAAGAAAAACTACAGACCTTGATCTGCCCACTACCTAACCCAGGGACTTTTTACACGCTCCCTAAAATCTACAAATAAGGGAACCCTGGCAGACGTATCATATTCAACCATGGAACACTAACTGAAGAAATATCAGGTTCCATCAAATCAATCCTAAAACCGCTTGTCACCCAAAGAGCAAGTTTTGTCCAAGACGCTATGGACTTTCTACGGAAACTTAGAAACATAGACCACCTTCCCAGCAACCCTCTCCTAGCCACCATGGATGTTACCAGCTTATACCAACATCCCACACCAGGATGGCATCCAATCCCACCTTACATACCTATGAGAGCAAGATGACAACTCAGAGTACAGACCAAAGATATTACTGACCATATACACTTCATCCTCACACACAACAATTTCACTTTTATAACTAACACTTCCTCCAGAGCATGGGCACAGCTGTGAGCACCAAAACGGCACCACAGCATGCCAAGATTTTATGAGCCACCTGGAAGAAGAATTCCTCAAGGACTAGACCATCAAACTGCTGCTATACTTAAGATATACTGATGACATGTTCATCATTTGGACTGAAAATCTGCAATCTCCAATTGAGTTTCATCAGAAATTCAACAATCATCATCCCTTCATCCAAGTAGCTCTTGAATACTCCAGCATCAACATCTCCTTTTTAGACATGATGGTCAGCATTCAGAATGGTAAAATACAGACCATGTTATACAAGAAACCCACAGACTAACATACATATCCACACAGAACCAGCAATCACCCTAAGCTCACCAAGAAAGCTGTGATATACATCCAAGCCCTCAGATGCCACCAAATTCACACTGAGGAGAACACCTGGGACTGCCACCTCACTAATCTTAAAAAGGCTTTCATTCAGCAAGAACACTCCTCTAGAGAGGTAGATCGCACACTTGAAAAAGCCACCTGGATACCACGTGAAGAACTGCTGCACCACAGAAGAAAACTCCCCACAAATCATACACCGCTGTTCATGACATATTGCCCCTCCCTCGAACCCATACAGAAAATCCTCAAACAATTGCAACCCATACTAGAAGAGACCCTATTCCTAAAGAGATTTTCCCAGAACCACTGATCCTAACCTTCAAACAAGCACTGAACCTTGCTAATCTCATCACCAAAAGCAAACTTCCTATGGCCCAGAACTCCCTAAATGGATCCAGACCATGCCATGAGAAGACATGCAAAACCTGCCAACACATCTCCACCACCCCCACAATGACTACACCCCACAACAGAGCCATCAGCATTCCTGGATCTTACAGCTGCACCTCCAGAAATGTAATGTATCTCATCCAATGCACCACATGCCCTGATGGAAAATACGTAGGAGAGACCAAACAACAACTGTACACCAGAATGAATGCACACTAGAAATCTATCAAAGACAAGAACACCCATTTATTACCTGTGGGGGCACAATTCTCACAAGAAAACCACTCTCTCTCCAGTGTCTCAGTTGTAATCCGCAAAGGGAATTTACAAAACACTTTTCATAAACAAGCCTATGAACCTCCTGGTATAAACAATCATGGACTAAATATAGACATAAGATGTAGGAGCTACCTCACCAGTGACAACTGCCTCCTGCATCCATGTTTTGCCAAGGTTCTAGGTCTCATGACCCCTTGTTATAATAAAGCTTTTGTTTATATTTATCATAGATCTTGTAAGCATTTATGCCATTTTGATGTTTCTTATCAAAGGCTGCCAAATTAGGCAGTCTTTTTCTAAGTTTCCCATTAAATAGGAGCTCAGCTGGTGAAAACCCGTGTTTCATAGCAGATGCTCTATAATTCACTAATGCCAGATAAGGATCTGTGTGAGACGCCTCTGCTTTGTTTAGCAGCCATATTATTTTGACATCATTTTCTATGAGTCCATTAGACTGTAGATATCTTAGGCTAGAGGTAATGTGTGTAAACCCATATTCCTTCACAAAGCACTTAAACTCATACTCATCCATTTCTGGTCCACTGTCAACCTCACAAAATGGTATGCCATATTTGTCAAAGGCTGATTTTGTGTGCGCTATTATATGCTTTGCAGTAGCATTCTCAAGCTTTCCCATTTCTGGATAGTGAGATGAATAGTCTAAAGCCAAAACACAGTTTTTCCCAGAACGAGTGAACAGAATTATGCTTACTTTGGACCATGGGGCCAATTCTTCTTTGGTTGCTATCACTGGCTGTTTTACTTGATTATCTCTTCAGTTTTGACAGGTTGAGCACTATCTAATATATTTTTGTATGGCCATATTAATGTGGGGCCAATACAGTCTTTTTCTAACCCTTCTTTTGCATTTCTCTTTATCCAAGTGTCCTTTATTTATCCTCTGTAACATATCCTGATGCAACACTTCAAGAATAACATGTCTGTCACTTCTAAACAAGGGTCCCTCTATTACTGACAGTACTGCTGCTGGTGATAAGCACTGGGCAGGTACCTCGAAGGCCATCCTGCATTAATGGCTTGTATTACTGTTTGTAAAGTTCAGTCTTGTGCCATGGTATCTATAAGCACAGAACCCATTTTACCTGAAACTGGGCACACCTTTAACAAACTGACATGCACAATATCTAGCTCTGGGTTTGGTTCTATTTTTGTTCTGTCAAAACCTCTAGACTGAATATCTGCCACCACTAACTCCTTGCTTTATACCCTAATCTTAAACCATATAACTGCAATTGAAAGAATACTTTCTTTTGTCTGGGAGGTGCACCAGTGAGTCCCCTTTTTGCTATTGCCACCAGTGGCTTGCAATCTATTTCAGCTAGTACTGGTCTCCCATACAGGAAGACATGGAACTATTTTACACCTATGCACCAGAGCTAAAGCCTCTTTTTCCATTAAAATCCCAGAGCATAAGCTATGGGTCTCCAATGTTCCCCATACTTTTGTCTGGGTATGGCTCCAGGACCCTCTTTAGGGGCATCTGAAGGCAAGTTGTCTGATGTTTGCTGTCACAGAATCTAAGGACTGCAGTCTTTTGTAGCAACTGTCTAAGGGTGTCTATACACAACCTCCAGGGTGGGTGGAGGGGTGATGTTTTAATTAGAGCAGCTCCTGGACAGTCATGTGTATTCAGCATCCTATATTTCAAAATGACCATGGGGGTGCTTTAACTAAAGCTTGCTTAATGAGTTCTAGTTACATTTTGAAATGTGAGGCACGCTGGAGAGCTCTAATTAGAGTGCTCCAGCAGATTCAATTAATCACATGAGAACACACTTTTCTTAAACTCTCCCTGATTGCATTTTTGAGGCCTCCCCTTGCAATATCTTTTTTGTCTATTTTTTTTTATGGGATGGTTTATTGTTCCATCAACAATTTTGGAATCTGGCTTTCTTTCTAAAGACTTCATCTAGTCTGGGTGACCTCTGCTGCTTTGCACGTTGATTGCTTTCTCTAGCTTGACATCCAGATTCTTCAGTAATTTTTTTCCTAAGCTGTGTTGCTGATCCCCATTATGATCTGATTTGTGATCATGGAGTCTACAAGTTTTCCATAATTACAGGATTGACTCAGAAGTCAGAGATCCTTTTCAAATTCCCCAAAGGATTCTCGCTCTTTTTGTGACCTCATGTGGAACTGATATCTTTCAAAATCCTATTCTTTTTTTGAGTGCAGTACTCCTTAACTTTTGAAGCACTGTCTCATAATCAGCCAGCTTGGCTCAGTTGCAGACATATATAATCCAGCACCTTAGCACCCACTATATTCAGAAAAATAGCTACATTTTTGTCACTTGGCTTTTCAGTGGCTCCACGCACCTTCATATATAGATTGAATAGTTGCACAAACCTCCTCCAGTTCTCTGCCACTGGCTGGAAACTTTCAGCTCTGCTGGAGCCCATCGTTGCTCCATTTTTTTTGTTTCTTCAACAAGTTGCACACAATGAAGTCACCTGTTTTCAACCACTTGCACCATGTCATGCGAGTTCAGCTCACTGAGGCAGGAGCCACTTTTATAAAGAAGTTTCTTAATGACCACAGCACACAGGCAGCCAGACTCTCTCTCAGCTCTGTGTCTAACTCCACCTGTCTCAAAGGTATACAGACCTCACAGTCACTGCCTTTGAAACACTGAGTTTGAACATAGCCCTCTCCCCTCACTACTTTGAGCTAGGTAGTTATTTTTTCTGCGTTTTATGTTGGAACCCGAGAGAAAGAAACCTGAGGATCTAAATGAGTCAGTTCAGTGGTAAGTTGAATGCATGTCTTCCAAGTTTTTGTGGAAAAGAAAGCATAGTTCTCTGCCTTAACCATTATACACAGTGAAGATTGTGTTTTTAAGGCTGCAAATGTGTATGGGATCTGTAATTTTGACAGAAAGGTGTTTCCAAAAAGTTCAAGAACAGCAGCGTAACTTGTGTTACTCAATGTTCAAGTGAGAATACCCCCTGCACCCTGTGATCTCAGTCTATTGAAATGTAAAGTAGATTCATGAGAAATTGGATCCTTTTAAATAAATACGTCAATACCATTATTGGCCCATTTCTACTTCACCTCTCAAATAAAACTACACTGTTCTTATACAAAAGATCTTACAGTTTTATTATATATCAAACAAGTTTCATCATAACTATACAATATTTGGAAGGAGAATTTTTAAATCTTACGTACCATCACTAACAGAGACATAGCAAGCTCTGTGAGTACCTGGGGCTGGTGAGGGTGGGTGGGTATTCGAACCACTGTAGACAGGTAAAGAGGTGCAGCACAGTCAGCTCTGCTCAGGCATGAGCAGCCCTGTGACCAGACTCCCTGGGAACTGATGTTAGTGCCCTATTGAGTCCCTTTCCCCTGTACCACACATGTATTTTGGGCATAGAGCTATGTCTGTTCTGGCAAAGGGTCCTTAGTAGGGGACAGGGGGAAGGGAGCACCATTCCACTCGCTCCACTTGCCCCCCACCTCTCATATATATTTACACTACTTAGTGCAGCGCTGCGCTGCCTGGGTCCTATATCCAGGAAGAGTAGTGTCGGGCTGCCTTGCCATGGTAAAGACCCTCAAGGAGCTATTCTAGTGCCTCTTCCTAGCCAGTGCCCAGGGCTGGTGCCCCACTCATCCCACCTTAGTAAATAGTAATGTAGTTAAATTACACTGAGTATTGTTGAGGAAATAAATCTCACAAGATTGACGCTCTCTGAATATGGAGTGGCTTAGCTGGTAGCTTACCTTGAAACCACTGATGTATAAAGGTCATCAGCTTTATGAGAAAGTTTAGTTTTGTTTCTCCTTCCGATTTAGAAAGAAGTTCTAGGGTTGCTAGTATCACATTGGAAAGATGGGCTGCTGAGCATTAATGTAAGATTCATAATAAACATCCATTTTCTGATGTCCATTAACTAATCCAAAATCACAGTTCTCAAAACACACACGCCAATGCCATTTTTGTGGGGTCTTGAATTAAGTCGGACACTAGAGCTTTCAACTGCATGATGTAAAATTAGCTCAATACTTCTTGTGCTTGAGAAGCCTAATAAAAAGGTCCAGGCCAGATCAGTTTCCATCTTTCTAATATAAATTATGCTGTTCATTCACAGAAGAGCAAAAGCATGACAGCAGTGCCTATTTCAATATTGCACTATGTCCCAATAAACCCTTACAGCATATTGTTGCACCCAGATGACAATTTGCTTTGCACATCAATGCATGTCCAGGGCTCAGTCGACAGGCCTGTCACTGAAGATGTTTGCTTTGGTAGCATGGCAACCTCTCTTCCAAACTCTGGAATCATTTAAATAACATTTCAGCCTACTGGAAAGCTATTATTAACCACCTTGTAAAAATCTCAGTTCAATGACCTGGAAGTGCCAGGCAATATAATGATTTGCATTTTGGACAAGTTTAGTACAAACACATATGTGTAAATTATGATTCTGATAGGACTTAATTAATAGAGAGATGGTAATGACCTAGAATTAGGGCAGAGCACTACTAAGCTGCCTTCCTACTTTTTAATTGGCAACAATTTTATATACAGCAACAAGCTGTAGCTTTCTCTATCCTCTCGTTTTCTTTGTTTGGCCACAGTTGGTGTACATTGATTTATATGTTCAATATACAAAATTGAAATACACAGGAAACCATTTGCTTTCCCAATCTGTGATAAGCTTGGACATCTCAATTTTCTGATCTCACTTTTCTTTAAAAGGCTGTTTTCTCCAATTTTTAACAGAGATGCTTGCAACACTTTGATACTGTCTGTTTTTCAATATTTAATATTTAGAGCCAAAGCCAGAGGACTATTTAATTTAAATGGGCAAAGGCTGGATTATAACTTGGCACTTCCCTGAGGTGATGGGCAAGTGGTACTTCTTGTTACTGTGTGTGTCAGGGGACAATTTACTGCTGGGACTCATTACTCTGTTATGGTACATGTTTCAAGTCTCAAGTTTTCTGCTTGCCATTAAAAACAAATAGCATCAGGTTCTAGCCATATTTCCAGAGGACTGGAATAGAAATATTATATATGATATCTTTTGGAGTGAATTACAGTCTTGACAACTATAAGTATGAAAAATTAAATGGCTGCAAGTATAAATCATAATGCCTACCACCACTAACGGCACATAAGAAAAAGTTCAGAACCAGTTTCAGGCTTGTGCAACACTATTCTATGGGTCTTGTTATACAATAATTTTGGAATGTTCCTGGAGCCCTTAACACCTGGATTGTCTGCATATTAAACACCTGAAACTAGTTTTAAGCACTCAGGCAGCTCAAAGATGCACTGCTCCAGGGCAGGATTATCTCTGATCTCTGTTACCCACGTTGTATTAATCATCCCAACCACCTATCCTCCCGCACTGGGCCTCCCCAGCACCCCAGACCCATGCTCACTGCTCGCCACTGATTACTTGTGGCTGCCTGCTCTATCTGTCCCAGGAGAGCAGGCAGGAAAGGGTTAACCTGCCTGTCCAGCCACCTCTGCTACTGCACTCTGGGCCAAGTTCAGCCTGGAGAAGAGCAGCAGCCTGGCAGTGGTGGTGGCAAGGAAGGAGGAGGGGATGGCAGGTTAACTCTTTCCTTCCTGCTCCCATAGGACAGACAATGCAAGGAGCCACAAATAAGTGGGGGAGGAAGAGAACCCCAAGGGTCAGAGGAGCAGCCTGGAATTGGGAGAGGAAGGAGGAGATGATTCTTACCTTTCAGTCCTTCAGGCCCGAAGTGTGACTGCTCCAAATTCAAGCTAGCAATAATACTGATCAACATTTGTGCAGCTCACAGGTAAGGTGCAAGAAGGCTCTATGGGACACTTATGAAAGGTATATGCAAGATTAAATAGAGTACCACCTGCCTCATGAATATTCCCAACCTATAGAGTTAGCCATACTGAAAGGGTAGCACTACTGCTCTTCAATGTGGAATCACTAAGAAGAGATAAAATATTTTTAGTGTCCAGTTTATCTGGTATTTTTTTACATGCAAATAAAGACTAAATCAAACTGTGGAGAACAAAGCTTCCTCAAAATCCTCCTTGGCCTCCAAAAAGTTCTTTGTACTTTATGACTAGACATCATTTGGAAAGTTTGAGCAGAAATGAAAGTACATATTAAAACTTACACAATTCTAGAAACATACCACTTTACCAACATGTTTCTCAGCTCTGGATAACTACACCTGGTAGCAATAAGCATGTATATTAGGGCTGCATGAAGCTTTGGGGGCTGATTTGATTTGGAGGAGATTCAGCCTGATCTGGTGGCTGAATCTCCAAATCTGAATTGAATTGGGAGACCAATAAAAAGGTCTGAATTGATTCAAAGCTCTCCGAATCAATTCAGAAAAGATTCGGAGAGCTTCAGAGATTTGGGCAGTCCCCGCTCGCTGCCACAAGGAGCAGGACACAGACTCTAAGTGGGGGAAGGGGGGAAAGAGACCATGGGGTGGCCCCTGCCAGGCTCCATCCCCTATCTACTCCCCCAGCCCTGCTGAGCGCCCCCCAACCCTTGCCCACTGTCTCAGCCTCATCAATGGCTGCCCCACCTGGCCCCAGCACCCAGATCTTATTTAAAAAAAAAAAAAAAGCCCTGCAGTCACCGGCAGCTTCAGTGGCCATCAGGGCTTCTGGGGGCAGCCCCCCATGCAGCAGGGGCTGTGGGGTGCAGCAGGGATCGCTTCTCCTCCCGCCGACCTGGCAGCAACCAGTAAATGTGGGCCTTTTTTTTTTTTTTTTTTTAAAGAGCT
>NW_017729032.1:257088210-257110961 GCF_001723915.1 Gavialis gangeticus | reverse complement strand
CCTGGCAGCAGCTGATGAGTTGGGGCTTTTTTTTTTTTTAAAGAGCTGATGCTGGGGCTGGACGGGGCAGCCATGGAGGGCCTGGGAGAATGGGCAGGTGAATGGTGGCTCATGGCAGAGCCCCCCCATTCATCATGAGGCAGTGGGGAAAACCAGGGATTCCACCCCCACCTGGCAGCAGCTGGTGAGTGCAGGGCTTTTTTTTTTTTTGAGAGCTGAGACACTGGTTCCAGGCAGGGAATGGTGCCTGTTTGATTCAGAGATTCGGCTGATTCAACAGTAGCCAAATCTCCAAATCAGATTTCCTTGAATTGATTCAGGACAGTGATTTGAATCACTTTCCCCCAAATTGGCTGAATCCAAAGTAAGTACTAGCCACCTCCAACAGGCCTAAAATATATTAATATTCAAAATTATGCAAGTGGTCCATATTTCTGATATCCAATATGTTTTCCTTTAAGCTAAAATATTTTTTGCTATTGTAATACATAATAACACAAACTAGAGCCACTTCATAGTTTCATAGTTAGTAAGGTCAAAAGGGACTTGAGCAAATTATCAAGTCCAACCCCCCTGCCATGGCAGGAAAGAGTACTGGGGTCAAACGACCCCAGCAAGGTGATGGTCTAGCCTCCTCTTAAAGACCCCAGGGTAGGAGCCAGCACTACTTCTCTTGGAAGTTGGTTCCAGATCCTAGCTGCCCTGACTGTGAAATAGTGCCTCCTGATATCTAGCCTAAATCTACCCTCTGCCAGCTTGTGACCATTATTCCTAGTCACTCCTGGTAGTGCTCGGGGGAACAGGGACTCCCCCAATGCCTGCTGGTCCCCTCTGACTAGTTTGTAACAGGCCATTAGATCCCCCATCATCCTTCTCTTGTGGAGACTGAACAGTGGGGGCCCAGTGGGGGGGCTGATCTGGCCCCTGCTCAGGAAAATGGAGGCAAAGAAGTCGTTAAATAGGTTAGCTTTGTCATCTTATGTGACGACCAAATTTCCTAGCGTGTCTTGCAGGGGCCCCACGTTACCGGCAACCTTCTTTTTGCCCCCTATGTATTGAAAAAAGGACTTCCTGTTGTCCTTGATATGGGAAGCCAGTCCCAGTTCCATCTCCGCCTTGGCCTTCCTGACTGCCCCCCTGCATCCCTGAGCAACCACAGTATAGTCCTCCCTGGTGATGCACCCTCCCTTCCATTGGGTGTGCACCTCCCTTTTAGCTAGGAGACATTCCCAGTTGCTTTTGGTGAGCTATGGGGGCTTTTGTGCCCTCCTGCCCCACTTCTATGCTGGTTACCGAGTAAAATATTTTGAAAATCTGCAGTACAGATTTTAAGGAGATGAAAACTTCCAAGTGAACTATTTCAGAAGATGGCTACATGTATGTCTAAACACACTTTTTCTGTTTTCCATTTGGATTGTTTTCCCTTGTGCTCTTGCACTGTTATTATTCAAGAAGAGGGCTTCCCTCTGTCCATACTTCGTTTGAAATTCATGCTCACACATTCAAACATCTACACATGTGGACCTGAAATGAGTTGTTACGAAGAAATGAACAGTCTGTTCCTCTAACAGTCACTGCCCACTTCCTACTGTGCTCAGCACCTTCCTTCAGCTTCCTTCCCCCAGTTCTGTCATCTGTCACCACTGAATATGTTCTGTCATCTGTGACCATTGAGAACAGTCTAGCTCCATCCTCTTTGGAAGTATGTTCTGTTGAACTATCAAATCAATATCTCCCCAGTTTTGGTGAAATATTGATTAGATAGTTCAACAGAACATACTTCACCTTTTCCTTTACAGCCAAACTGAAGCTACCCTGCACATACACACAGAATGTTCTTGAGCCAGATGTTCTTGACACCAAATGCTAATGATCCCCGCATTACTTCCTTTACCTTGGTTTAAGATTTGGGATTTGATGGAATGTCTTCCCAAGACAAGTTGATGCTAATAAATTCTGTAATTCAAGACTCTGACAGAGAACCATCTTAGCTGTCTTCTCCCTTTGTCTCCTGAACAGCTTCAACACATACTGACAGGCTTTTATGCTGTAAGTAAAAGAACTTTCAAAAGCAACTTTCAGAAGCCTGTGCTTAAGGCAAAGAAGCCCCAGATCTCATCACTATCCCAATGTGTAGTTGACGGATTTATTGGGTAAGAACATAACAACAGAATTAAATACAGAGAGAATCTCTTTTAAAGCTATCCTTCTTGTGTGCTCACTGTCAGGCAGAATTCCAGCATGAAACAATTACAAAGGACCCTCCCAAAAAAAACCCCCAATCTATCCCAAGTCTCAGATTTAAAACTCCCTATCATTTCCCTATTACAGAGTGAAATCAAAGACCAAAAATAATTTAGAAAAAAAATTCAGTGGGGATTAGCAAGTGGTTTTGCAATAGCAATGAGCATTAAAACTATGGTCCTATAGAACAAGTTTTGGTGTTTTCTAGTTGAAGACAATTTTCTTGTGTTTTATATATTCTATATGCTTCTGTTCCCACACTCCTTCATTACTAGGAACATTAGCATGAAAAGAGTATCTTTATCAGTTGGTAGAGCTGTGCATAACTTTGAAGCCATAGGGAATCAGCCAACTACTCTTTGATTGTACTCCATTTAATTCAGCTCCACTTAAGTTTTGTTTCGAGTTTCAGATCAGTTCCATTGAACTCACTAATGCCTATGAATATAGTAAATAACTAGCAGCTGAGTTTTACTTTGTTCTGTAACAAAAGGAGGTTATGCTGCAAATGCTGGCAAATTGCAATGAAGTCAAATGATCATGGAACCTGAAAGTTCCTCCTCTCCTGCAGGACAGACCACTAGAACCCATGCTAGTTCCTATAAGTTACCACTTTGGAAGTGGTGGTAGAGGAGAGAAGCCAGGAGGTGAAGCAGATTTTAGGAATGGAACTTAAGTAAGGACCTTGCTAATTTATGCAGTGAACCCTTGACCTATAGTATAAATGCACATACATTGCAAGTGTAAGTTTTGGGAATGTGCCTCTGCCTTTTCAGTCTTAAATAAGGACTATCTGCAAAGATAGTTTAATCCACTTGACAGAGGAACAGACTGGGCACATCAACATGTGCAAGTAATGTGACTGAATATACTCTGGCCCAATTTTAGCTGGAGTAAACTAATCCCAACATCACCATCTGCATGTGCATTTAATCACAGCAATTTATTGCACTGCCAGATACCACTTGTATATGATGGGACTGTCTGGCAGCTCAGTAAATGAATCTACTGTGCCCTAATTGCCATGCACATGTAGGTGATGATACTTTACTGCACAACAAATTAGTCTGATGCACAGTAAAGTGTCTTGTGTAGATGTGCCCATTAGGTTGCATTTCTATCACAGCAGCTACAGCCTAGTTTAGGATTCTGATCAGCATTTTTTTTTGCTTGACTTTTAAAGTGTCTGGTTTATTTCTTTTCCCTTGTAAAAAGTGATTTTCAGTTTTATTTTACCAGCACATTTGTCAATAGATTCAAGAGTCTACGATAGGAGTTAACAACTGCCTAAGCAACAATGCAAATAATTATTCATTATCTAACCCTGTCCATTTTTGGATCACAAAAAATAAAATATAGCGCTTAAGCATCAGCACAGGATAAGACAAATATGACTATTAACAATACCTTTAAAAAACTTTGCATGTCAAATTTTATTTGATCTATTTTAAAAAAAACAACAAACCTATGTTCTAATTTACTGATTGCTTTGAATTTAAGTCACAATCCTTAGCTGAAAAAAAACAGTGACAGTAAGCACTAAGATAGGTGTATCTCTACCCTGCCTTAGTTCTCTGCTGCAGTTATGCTGCCACAACTACCAGAGCTAGAGAAATTCTCCAGGAGTCCTGAAGGACTGCCTTCTCCAAGTAAGCTTTCAGAAGACCCTCTGTTCCCCATGTTTCAACTACTTCTCTGTAGCAGGTCCAGTGTTCTACTATGCAGTCTGATGGTAGCTGGCAAACAGCCCTGCCTTTCACTCCGACATCCTGGTGGCCTGCCTGGTATCGCCTGCCACTCCTTGGTCTTATTATAGTAATTTGGGAATGCACCCTCAGTTCTTCCAGTGACACTTCAGGTGCCACACTTCTCATCACTGGTCTGCATGTGCATCTCCAGTCTGGCCCAGTCAGAATTTGTGCCTATGAACCCTACAGCAATTACTTGCCTACCTCCCCAGTTCACCAGTTCATTAAATCTCTGTACCTCATCAGGTGTCCCTATCTTGTCCCCAAACTCTGCTGCACTCTAGTTTTCAGAATTTGTTAAGCCACAAACATTCCTTCAGAACTGCTGGCACAATTTTTTACCAGTCTCATGTGGCTCCCCACAAAAACTCATAAACCAAACTAAGACACAGTATTCTTGAAAACCTTCAGTTGCCTCCCATCTCCTCAATAAGTTATTGTATGCCTTACAAGGGTCCTGAGGTCAAGGGTTCCTGTTCAAAATAAGCAATACTTTGCCTTGCCTTTTCCCCAGGCCTTCTTCCCCTCTAACCAGCTACTTATAGCTCCAGCTTTTCCAGCTTGCTCACTGCTTATATTTGCAGTCCTTATCTGGGAGGACTCCCTTTCCAATGCCATCTGAGCCAAACTGCCCAGCTCCTCTTCTTGTCTGGCTTACATAGCAACTGGCTCTACCACTTCTGCCAATAAAACACAATGTTAAAGCTGCCCCTCCCTCTTTCCCCTCACAGACCTTCCCCAGAGTAATGTAATAATGTAATGTTTCCTTCATATAATCATCAAATCAGAAAATTAGGGCTGGAAGGGACCTCAGGAGGTCATCTAGTCCAACCTCCTACTTAAAGCAGGACTACCACCAAATAAATCTCATCCCATCCAAGGCTTTGTCTAGCTGGGTCTCCAAGGATGGAGAGTCCATAAACCTCCAAGGATGGAGAATCCATAAACTCTCTGGGTAACCCTATTCCAGTACTTTACTACCCTCCTCATGAGAAAGTTTTTCCTAATACCTGACATCAACTTCCCTTGCTGTAACTTGAGACCACTGCTCCTTGTTCTGTCAGCTGCCATCTCTGAGAACAGTCTAGTTCCATCCTCTTTGGAACCACCCTTCAGATAGAGTCACAGAATCATAAAAAGTTAGGGTTGGAAGAGACCTCCAACTAGATCATTCCCAGCCAGGGCTTTGTCAGGCCAGGCCTTAGAAACTGCCAAGGATAGATATTCCACCATATCTCTAAGTAACCTGTTCCAATGCTTCACTACACTACTAAGAAAGCTTTTCCTAATATCCAACCTAAACCTCCCTTGCTGTACCTTGAGACCATTGGTCCTCTTTGGAACCACCCTTCAGGTATCTGAAGGTTGCTGTCAAAGCCCTGCTCAGTCTTCTCTTCTCCAAACTAAATAAGCCCAATTCCCTCAGCCTCTCCTCACAAGTCATGTTCCCCAGCCCTCTAACCATTTCCACTGCTCTCCGCTGGACTCTCTCCAACTTATTCACATCCCTTCTATAGTGGGGGACCGAAACCTAGACACAGTACTCCAGCTGTGGCCTCACAAGTACTGAATAGAGGGGCATAACTACTTCCTTCACTGGCAATGATTTTACTAATGCAGACCAGTATCCCAATAGTCTTCTTGGTGACAAGGACACACTGCTGACTCATATCCATCTTATTGTCCACTGTAACTCCTAGGTCTTTTTCTGCAGACTGTACTGGTGCATGGGATTGTTCCGTCCTATGTGCATGACTTTGCACTTGTCCTTGTTGAACCTCATGAGATTCCTTTTGGCCCACTCCTCCAATTTGTCTAGGTCACTCTGAATCCTAACCCACCCTCCAGCATATCTACTACACCCCCAGCTTGGTGTCATCCATGAACTTGTTGAGGGTGCAATCCATCCCATCTTCCAGATCATTAATGAAGATGTTGAACAAAACTGGCCCCAAGACAAAGTCCTGGGGCACTCCCCTTGATACTGGCTGCCAACTAGACACTGAGCCATTGATTACTACCTGTTGAGCCAAACCATTCAGCCAGCTTTTTATCCACCTTACAGTCCATTCATCCATCTCAAACTTCCTTGGGTTGCTTGCAAGAATCCTGGGGAAGATGGTATCAAAAGCCTTGCTAAATCAAGGTATATTATGTTCACTGCTGTCCCCTCATCCACAGAGCCAGTCATCTCATCATAGAAGGCAATCAAGTTGGTCAGGCATGACTTGCCCTTGGTGAATCCATGATAATTGTCCTAAATCACCTTCTCCTTGATAAGTGTTTACACATATGCTTGGGGAGGCAGTGGGGAGGATACTTTAATCAGAGCTGAGTGTGAAGCTGGAGTGCGCTGGAGCACGGTAATTACCATGCTCCAGCAGACTTAATTAAGCCTGCTCCAATGCACTGTAATTTCAGTGGATTGCAGCAGCCTCAAGGCATGTGTATAGGTGCTGCAAGTGCTTAGAAATGGATTCTTTGAGGACCTGCTCCATTTCTTTTCTGGGGCCTGAGGTGAGGCTGACTGGTCTTTAGTTCCGTGGATCCTCCTTTTCCCTTTTTTTAAAGATGGGCACTATATTTTCCCTTTTCCAGTCATTTAGGACATTCCCCAATTGCCATGAGTTTTTGAAGACAATGGCCAGTGGCTGAATCACATCAGCCAACTGAAGGGATGGGCAATGTGGTGGATCTGGCTGGTGGCCAGATTCCATTTCCCAGCAGCCCCTGCCCACATGGCTGGGTCCAGTTTGCATGGAGACCCCAGAAGCAGCCACACTGTAATAGCGTGGGACCAGAGTTTCCATAGAGACCAATACCAGCAGGGTGCATGGCAGAGCAGTGAACTGCTCCAGGGCCAGGCTGGGATCCTGCAGCAGTGACAGTGTGGTCCAGAGCTGGGGCAGAACCATGACCTGTAGTCCGCATGCTCCAGGGAGAGGACATGTAGGCAGTGGATCATTGCTCTGCCCTGGCTCCAGACCATGCTGTCACTGCTGCAAGGAGCTGGGGCAGAGACACAATCCACTGCCTGCACACCCCTGCCTGGATCATGCACACTGCAGATCGTGACTCTGCCCTGGCTTTGGACCACACTATCACCACTGCAAAATCCCAGAATAGCCCCAGAGCAGGTTTCCACTTGGCCATGTGCCCTGCCAGTGCTGCTGGGGCCAGTCTCCATGATACCCTGACACCACAATATCACAGGACAGCTGCTGTTGGGGTCTCCATGGAAATCAGCCCCAGCTACATGGGCAGGGGCTGCTGTGAAATGGAGTCCACTGCCTGCCAGATCTGGTCTGAGGGATGGATTTTGCCTCCCCATAACTCCCTCAACACATTCAGATGCATCCTGCTCCATGGGCTTGTATGCATCCAGCTTTTCTAAATGGTCCCTAACCTGTTCTCTCACTACTGAGGCCTGCTCACCTTCTCCCCAAACTGTGCTGCCTACTCTTTTTGGGAAGGAGGTTTGCCATCTTGGAACTGGGGAAAAAAATTATATACTAAAAATCAAACATCAGTAATAATACTTTCAACTGTATTTATAAAAAATATTTTGGTCCTGATTTGTGTATTTGTGCTGTATATATATAGAAGTGATTGCATAATAGCTCAAAACGCAGTCTTCCTCTTGTATATTGTTGGGGGTGTGGAGGGTAATAGGTTTGCAGGGAGCTGTGGGCGTGTGTGTGGAGATGTGTGTGTATGTGGGGTGTGGGGGTATGTGTAGGTGGATATGAGGTTTGTGAGGATGTGTGGCTGGGTGAGTATGGGGTTTGTAGAAGGGGAGGGCAGATGGGGGTGTGTATGGGTTCATATGTGTGTGTAGAATTGAGGGGGGCTCCCCCCAGAGGCATGCAGGTGGGTGCTGTGTTTGTGGGGTGTGTAATTGTGTTTGGGGGGGTGTGGTTGTGGGGTTTGGGGAGGAGGGTATGTGGGATGTGCATAGGAGCCCCTGCATCTTCCCCCCTATGCTGGTCAGCCCCTGCCCTGCAACAGTCCAGAGTCCATACAGCTTGCAGTGCCTTCCCCACCACCACCAGCAGTGCATAGCCCCAGAGTGGCCCTCACACTCTGAGCCACCCAGCCTGGTGCATCCTGCTGCCCCTGGGCGTGCAGCAGGGCTGGCTTCAGCTGCTGTTGCCCCCAGCCCCACAGTAGTAGTGGGTACCAGCGCATGCAGCCCTGACTCTGCACACTCCATGCTGGATCCAGGCTTGCCTGTCCAGGCTGAGCAGTGGCAGCAGTGGCTAGGCAAAAACTGTTGCTCCATGTGGGGGAAAAGCGGCCCCTCCTCCTCGCCACCACCAGGCAGTTTTTGGTGCAAGCACCCAGAGCACACATCACACCATGCCGGGCTACCATGCGACTCCATCACTGCCGCCTCTGGGTTTCCCTGCAGTTGCTCTGCTCTGTCACCACTGCTGTGCAGGGCAGCCCAGAGGCAGTGGTGACAGAGCTGCATGGCAACTTGGTGCAGCACGCACTTTGGGTGGCTGCACCAAAAAATGCCTGGCAGCAGAAGGGGGAGAAGCTGCTTTCCCAAGCACTGAGCAACAGTTTCTACTGGGGCCGCTGCTGCCGCTGCTGCTCAGCCTGGACTGGCAAGCCTGGAGCCAGCACTGGGGGGCCAGGCTGAGCAGAGGTGGCACGGGAGACAAACTAGTGCTCAGTGTGGGGCAAATGTGGCCCCTCCCCCTCCCACTACTGGTACTTCCTAGTACAGCCGCCCAGAGCCTGTGTGGAGCTGCCTGCATCTGCTGTGCTGCAACCACTGCCCCATAGGGCAGCCCAGGGGGCACTTAGTTCCATCATTAAACAGTGTGTGTTCCTTCTAAAATATTGCTGTGGTTATTGAGATATTTCAGAAGGAAAACACACTGTTTAATGATGGAACTAAGTGCCTTCTAAAAGAGAATAAGGAAGGAGACTAAGCTAAGCTATTAAGTGATAGCAGAGATGAGTCCAAAAACATGAAAGAACAAAAAGGTGAAAAAAAGTTTTGAACAAATTCTCCACTGTAAACCCACAAAGTGTTTTACACAGGATAGGATAGATTTTGACCAGTTCATCCATGACTATGCCCATAAAGGGCAAAAATATATGGCAATATCACTGTCAACCAATCTAATTTAGTAAATTAACTTCTACAACATTGTTTAAGTGTAAAAATCAGCACTCAAAAGTTAATACTCAGTTGTCTGTAATATGATTTAGGCCTTTTGCACATGCATATTATGCACTGAATTATACATGTCTGCTATGGAAACAAGTCTGCATTTACAGTATCATAAGCTACACTTGAATCTATATATAGTTGTAATGGGGGTAAGTTATGGTTGCCCATGGTTCTCTTAAGTACATGAAAGCGCAAGCAAAACACGATTATGTTTCTTCTCAATAAAGGAAAATCATCCTGACTTTTTATCACAGAAGTAAAAATCCCTGCATAACAACAATATTCAGCACTACACCATATCCATTTGACTGCAGAAGGACATCAGGAATTACGCTTAGCTAATAGCAGAAGAGCAATTTTTCCCAGGGGCAGAGTGGTGCCACTGGAGCATGATACTTTTACCATGCCAGGGTTTGGAGATGTACCCTAAACTTGCAGAACTCCTACAATAAGCCACAAAGCAATGGATTATTCAGGCTATGTGCTCAGTTCTGGAGAAAGTTCTTAAGACTGGCCTTCTCTCCAGTGCTCTCACACATTGCAGGTACTTGGACAACTGCTGCCCTGGGATGTCTAAGAGTTGTTCAAGACTTTCAGATCTTAACTTCCACCTATTTTAGCATTATGCTTTTTTTCCTTGAGCAACTCAAGCAGAGGAAAGGTGATCTCCAACTATCTATAACATTACTACCTAATGAAATTGTTGGACAAATTAGAAAATATATCCTAGCTCAGGAGTTTGTTTTTTCCATGCAGTCAACAATAGACAGAGCTTTGCTGAAAAGCGTATAATAAATAACAAAAACTAAATCTATGGGTCACTACCAACTCTCCTAAAATGAGCTAAAATAGCCCTATATTACACAGTACAACAAATACATTTACTGCATAACGCACCATTTGTGTGAAGAAAGCTATCAAATACTATTAAACGCAACACCAGAAAAAAACTAAGCAAATATTTCCTTGTTATAATGTAGAGAGAAGACATTTTACAGTCTCTATCACATGGCAACGTAATTAATCCTGAGATTTAACCCAGCAATAACAGTTCCATTGGGTACTTTAATTACCGCTTGCCTCAGAACTGGCCTTTTTTGTTAATTGGATAACATATCAGATTATGGTTGCAAATTAAAGCATTCTTAATCAACCACACACAATACAATTGTCTTCAAATCCTCCTTAGTATTCAGTCAGCTGACAAATGCCAAGTTTCATACATTGTAATGAAGGGAAGCACAAACTTTGGGATATGAAATTGAATTTGTAAGTGAACCAAGTTTAGTTCTATTAGAATTTCATGCGTTTTAGTAAGCTGATTTTATAAGTGTACATGAAAAAACACATGAGGTGAAAAACTAGAGTTGTAGCAAATTACAGTTCCTGCTCAAACTACAATCTTAGTATCTCTTTTTTTCCCTTCCTTTCAATCAAATAAGTCTATATTCATATTATCTTTAGTAGTATATACTGGGTGGTATCTGACAAACCTAGTAAGGAGGGTTTTAAATTAGTTTCCACAGTGGATGGTGAATAAAACCTTCCATCATTAGAGCAAACAATCCAGAGGGAAAAGGCCCTAAAGAAATTCAACTTTAGGAAAGGGCCAGAGAGCTATGGGGCAGCAACAAGCGATGCAAAAGAGAAAGGCAGCCACAAGTAAGCAGAAGCACGTGGGGGCGTGGCAGGGACTAGACACCTGAAGTCCTGGGGAGAACTGGGGGAGGGGCAGTGGGTCCAATCTGGGCCAGTGAGGGAGGGAGGGAGAGAGAGAGAAGGTGTGGTGTTTACACCAAGGGATAGCCTTGGTGCAGTGGTTCTCAACCTATTTACCATAGTGAGCCATACTTGCAGCTCTCAATCTGTTATGTAGGCCACATCCCACAACTGAGGGGGCCCCCAGCTTCCAGGGCTATAGGACGTGGGGCAGGGCCCACAGCCCCCTGCTCCCCACCAGCAGTGCCTGAGCCCTGGCTGCCACCCACAGGAGGTGGGAGTTGCTGGAGTGGAGTACAGAGCCTAGCTCCCCCACCCCCAAGCCCCATAGACAGCATGCATAGACAGAAGCCTATGGGGGGAAGGTGGATGCAGGCTGCCCACTGCAGTCTTGGGGATCCCAGCCCTGCTGTCCTCCTTCCAGGGTGTCCAAGGCCCAGCAGGTGGGACCCAGTGTTGGTGGGTGGGAAGGCTTGGTGCCACTGTCAGGAGCCCCACACCAGCTGCTCCATCCTGTTGAGGTGCCCCCTGTCCACTCAGCAATAGCAGCATCAAGTTGTGCCCCCACTGCTGTCAGGAGGGCAGGGGGCATGGGACTCCCAGCAGTGTCAGCAAACCTCCCTGCCCTACTCTGCTACAGAGGCCCCTGTGGAGAGCTGGCAAGTCCACAGCAGACAGCCTGCATCTCCATCCACCCCTGCCCCACACACAAATCCACAGGGGCAGCTGCCCTACCATGCCTTCCCAGGAGTGCTCACAGCAGCTGGGAGCCACTACCCCCTCAATACCCTCCAGATGAACCACTTGTGGCTCTACCCTGCTCCCCTGCCAGGCCCTGGGGCCTAACATTCCTGCCCTGGCCCCAGGCCCCATGCACCACACCATCTGGGTAGCACCCACAGCCCTGCCCTACACTACTCTACTTTCTCCCTCACTGTGGGGGCCTCAATCTGCTTCCCACCAATCTGGCCCCCTGCCTCTGATCACCCTCATCCCACTCAGCCCCAATCTGCCCCTTGCAGGCTAGAACTCTGCCAGCCTACAAAGGGAAACCCACTGTTTCCTGTGTTTTCTCCCTGACTAACAAACCATGGGCAGCAATCTTTCCTTTTCTTTCTTTCTTTCTTTTTTTTTTAAACAGGATGTCACATGGGCTGCAGCAGTGTGCTGATTGGGGTGTATGCAGCCCATGGTTTGGGAACCACTGCCTTAGTGTAACTCAAGCGAGGTAACACATATCAGAGGTAGTTCTGTCCTGACATGGAATAACTTTGAGTTGCCTAATAAGTGTTTAAACCAGTTTCAGGTGTTAATGTGCAGCCAATCCAACTGTTAAAATATCGAGGAGTCATCCAAAATTACTGTGCAAGAAGCCCCTTACTCTGTTTTAAATCTTATGTTAAAAGGCTCTCAGGCATTTATTGTGTAGATATTTTAAGGGTCTCCTCGTTTCTTGTCATTACTCTGACAAGCCCTTTTTCAGTACATTTGGTATACATCACATGCTAGGTTTCTATTATAACTTAATAATTCCAAATTTCTTGCATACATATGAAGTCTGAAAAGTTCATGATTATTTGAAAGCTGTTCAATATTCACTTAGCTTGTTCTTTCCATCAATATGGCTACCAGCGAACTAT
This sequence comes from Gavialis gangeticus, assembly GCF_001723915.1. Lineage (NCBI taxonomy): Eukaryota > Metazoa > Chordata > Crocodylia > Gavialidae > Gavialis > Gavialis gangeticus. Next base: position 257,098,422 of record NW_017729032.1, on the reverse strand, counting down.
AGGATGTCATTTGGAAAACAACTAAAAGGAGCAAACACAGTTGCAGCAAGGTAGTTTAGAAAGCAAAATGAATAGTCACAGTTAGTGCTTTACTGTGATACTGCTCAACTGTTTGGCCCTACTGGCCAGATGAAGAGTATGGGGCTGGTCCATAGGCCAAATTGGACTGTGTGTGTTGGGATCAGACTCTGGGGACCTCATGCCACCCCTGCTTGGTCCCATGTGCCAGGATGAGACTCTGCATCATCCTTTGGACCCACATGCCTGGATCAAGCCTGGTGCCAAACTGCACTCCCCATCTAGCATGCCGGGCTAGAGCCTGTGGGGCTCCACACAGACCTAAGGGGAGCCCTGCAGGCCAGATGACATAGCACTGGATCAGGCAAGGGATTGATCAGTCCTGCTTTACCATATTTACATAGTTATACTAACTACATATCAGAAACCTTTACCAGTCAAATGTCATGCAATTGACAACACATTTGAAGACACATGAAAAAGATTTTTATTGCACAATTACAAGTTCAATTACATTAAATTCTTTGCAAAATGATTCAAACACAACAAATCCTACTCAGTCCCCTAAACATTAACATACAAATCAACAAATGTTGATGCTTACTATTACTGAAGACTACCACAGCTGTGGCTGTTTTAGCAAGCCTGATGGCAGCAATCAATAGCTATCATGCAGTATTTCTAGCACTCTCAGAGAAAAAAGGTTTTACATTTTAAGCACAGTAGATGACTATACACATGCCTTTTCAGGTTTGAATTAGAACTTGTGAGAGTAGACTCAATCGAGTCTGCTCCATATTCTAATTTAAAACACTACAGTGTTGCTGCATCATCACATGTATTAAGGCCTTTCATGTTTTAAAATAGCCACAGAGTGCTTTCACTAAGCCTCATTGAACAAGGTTTAGATAAAGCATCGCATAGCCATTTTTAAATGCCTGGGGATTAATACACATGACTCTGTGGTGTTTTAATTAGAGTGGCTGCCCGGGAATTCCTCCAATTAAAATGCCCCCCCTCACCTCCAAGCATGTGTATGGGCAGCCAGTGTTGTTGTGCTATTTCCATTTTTGTGCAGCACTTATAACTTAAATACTTACTATTATTTTAAAGCTGTAAGTTTAACAATGAGGTCTAGTTTAAGAAGTCTGAATCAGATCACACTCTTCCATGTATGGCTTCTTGATTTGTACATGTACTACAGCATACAGCAATGGTTCCCAAACTGTGGTCGTGACCTCATATGGGTTCGCAACATCAGCAGATAGGGTTGCAGGGGTAGGGGGCTGTGGGTTGGGAATGAGGGGCTATGTTGAGGAAATGGGGCCCTGCTGAGGAAATGGGGACATAAATGGGTTCATGGCCAGGAAAAGTTTAGGAAGCACTGGCATACAAGAGCTAGCATGCAGAATTAATCAGTTGCATATTCAAGTTAAGAGCCTGAGACCCACCTAAATCCCATTTAATTCAGTGTTAAAAACCCAATCTTTCAGTTTTACAGGGATGGCAAGAGACAGGCAGGTCACCTATTTCTATAGCACCATTAAACCTAAGATGAACCATTTATTTTTCACATTTGTCATTATTTGTATGATGATTTACAGATAGTTTTTGCATCTAAATGTTGTGAACCACCACTATTGTCAGGTTTGTAATACAAAACATGATAGTAATCTTAATAATAATAATAATAATAATAATAATAATAATAGCATTTCTATACTAGTTATTTGCTTGTGTGTTGTGTTTCTCAGAGACAAATCCCACCACTCACTTCCAAAATCACATAATTTGTACCATGTAATCTGTAACTCTCTATGCCTTCCTTAATGTGCCACTTCCTAGATTTCCCACTTCATCTTTTAGTTTGGGTTTCCCAAAGTGTCTCGGTTTACAACTCCAAAATAACTACTAGAATAGCTTAGGTAAAAAGGACCAAGCTCAACAGTCCAGTATTCCCTGCATTAAATTCCACAGGAAGAGCACACCAGTATTCACCTGTGTATTATACTGCCTACCCCCCACATCACCACCATGATGGCATGATGGTAATATTAAAACACCCCCAGAGGTTCTGGATCAATAGTATCTACATCGGTTTGTGAAGCAGGCTGGTCTATTAGGAAAAAAAGCCAAAGGCTCTAATCCTAGGCCACCTTTTGTAGCCACAATGGGTCTTTGCTTAGCAGAGCTTTTTCCTCTTTTTTTTCTTAGTCTTATAAGGACCTGGGGACCACTTTGTATTTCTTGAGCCTCTCTCACAGCTCTCTAGACCTATCCTCTGCAAAGATTTGTACATTTTCAGTTTCCATCCACCCTCCTTCACCTCAGCTTTAGCATCAAAACTATTCTCTTTGTAGTCAAAATACAGTGGGTACAAATCCCCAAAGAGGCACCATTTTTCCTCTTTGAATCTGAAGCTCTCCCTGTAACTGTGTAATAGTAAGGTTAGTGACTGTGGGAAGCTACCCTTTTGCACCTTGGTTTTCTTTCATCACAGCCCAGAGTACAACTTGGGTGACCTTTTCTACTTCGTCTGCTCTTTCCCAGAACTGTAAGCATTTCTCTAAAATTGCTGCCTTTTCATTAGTGGCAGTCCGCAGTGCAAGAGAATGATAGCGTGGCTGCCTGGGGAGAACCTTTCAGGTGTACATACACTTGTCCAAATAAATGTAAGCATGCAAAAGAAGAGTACAGTAGTAAGTACTTCAATGACAGAAGCCATCCTGCTTTTGAGATGTACCAAAGTATCCAAAGAACAAAACTGAGAACATGATTTGTTTACTCTAGCCCTCAGGACCACCATTGTAAAAGATGAATTTCAAATAGCTCTGAAATGGCAAATTTACTCTGGCTATGTACAAACATTCAAAAAGCCTGAGGGAGAATCGATCTAAGTTGTACAGTCTTCTGTAAGTGGCGTAGTTTATATCAGTAACAAACAACACGTATTTGCCCTTTGGTCAGGAGGGAGGGGGGCAAATCTTAAACTGGGTTCCTCTATTTTTAAACTAGTCAGTGGCACCAAACTTCTCTGTTCTGTTGCTGGTATAAACTGGTTTTGTGTGCCGAACTTCTGTTCTGTTATAGGTATAGACCGGTCTCTAATCACTTATACTAATAAAAAGTATAAAGTTTGTACCTGGCCTTTGGGAATTGAGATTCACGGGTCATTCAGTTCTTCTGCTAGCAAAAATTCCTCAATTTTTTTTAGTCTTCCAAGTGTTCTACATCAGTTAGTACCTCAAGTGTGGTTTAATGGAAAATGCACAGCTCAAAGAAAAATAAGCTACTGTAAAGGACATCTGAGGCATTGAACAGCCACCTTCAGAAGGCGGCTTTAACTGTCACAATCAGGCATAACAAGTTTTATATATTCACTACTTACATTGTCAAAAAGGCTAATTTAATGTCTCAGAGGAGTTTATTATGTAATCAAGAAAAATAGTTTCTCTCAATTACAATGCTTTTTCTTTACTGAAAAGAAATATTTAGTGACTTCTTCCAAGAGAATAAATTTACTAATTGACTACTTGGGAACTATCTCCTCACACCTTTTGGTTGAGCAGCTCAGTGTATAAAGCTCTATGTGCCAGAATGCATTCATTCATGAGGAAGGCCTGCACAAGATTTATTTTGAGCTTAAATTTTGTTGGAAGCTTCCTGGTACTTTTCAGCACAGCATGGAATCCAAAAAAATAAAATAAAATAAAAGGGCGTCAAATGAAAGCATCCTGATGGGCTTCAAAAAATATTATGTGGAGGCCTCCCAGATTACAGGGAATTGGACTTTCTGTCTTGGACATCATACGACTTTGTGACATAGTTCAATTTATCAGTCATGGAAAAACGTAAAGAATTCATTTAGTTCTCCTAATTTCTGTAGATCTCAGAGCAAGCTATTAACAATTTAATTTAGATTTTAAATATCTGTGAGAAAGGCAGGTATTAAGCCAGCGATACAGATGGAGAAACCTAGACAACGTGCTTAGCAATCTGTTTAAACCATATGCAGCCATGGACAGGACTAGTATAAAGCCAATATTTAAAAGTTCAACCCTCCTGCTTTAACCAACAAAATGATACTGCCCCAAATATCAGCCTCATTTTCAAAGAGCATGAAGATGCTGTACATGGCCAGTATGAGTGCCAGAATATGTCACAATGCTTCCCATTTCTCATCTGCTGTGGACCTGATCACCACCTCCAAAGACATCTGTCTGACTTATGAGGTTAATGGAATTTGATGCATGAGAAAACAGAATCAAACCGAATGTCCAAATCACTGATTCCATATTGTGACTTGTGCATCTCTCCAGTGTCGCTTGCCAATTCCTGGACTCCCTATCTTTTCTGCTCCCATACAATACCTATGCAAAAGGAAACTCTTCCCTGTTCTTGGAGAATTAGAGCAGGGAAGTGGGGATTACACCTTTAAGTTGTGCGGCTGGGAGGCCAGAAGAGGAGAGCTTTGGAGCCCACTGGGATCAATTCACAGGAGTGGACAGTGGCAGGAATTTTAGGAGTAGGCTGAGGGAGAGGCAATATCAAGATTATAAGTCTGATCACCCATTGTAACCTAATCCGAGCTATGAAGCAAACTGAGGGAAATTCACCCTGTTGGACTGCCAATTGAGCCAGAGACCCTGTGAGACCACAGCAGATGAGGCAAAGGTAATCCAGAGGTGTGCATAAAGAGAATGTAACTTAAAGTTGCTCTCCTTCTACAGGGCTTAGGGCCTACCTCCCATTTTCAATAACCAAGTTGTGACAGAGGAGCGGTAGGTGGGCACCTTAGGAAAAGAGAAGAGCCAACTAGCCGGAATCAACCACCGGGGGAAGTAGACAACACTGAGGCTTCCACCAGTGGTTACACCCTAAGAACTGGGAATGTGCTTTCTGGCAAAGTTTCCTCTTGCAAAGCATAAGAAGTTGCTTTTTCCTTGTAGAGATGTGTGATCAAACTTCCTAAATCATTGTACTGATCATGTATTCATAGATTCATAGATGTGGGGTCGGAAGGGACCTAAGTAGATCTTCAAGTCTGACCCCCTGCCCTGGGCAAGAGAGAAAACTGGGCTGAAATGACCCCAGCTAGGTAATTATCAAGCCTTCTCTTAAAGACCCCCAAGATAGGAGCCAGCACCACTTCCCTTGGAAGTTGGTTCCAGATCCTAGCTGCCCTGACTGTAAAATCGTGCCTTCTAACATCCAGCCTGATGTATTCCAAAACATGCATCTTCTAAACTGAGCTCACCTTGCAACCCTATTCGTGCATGAATGCCTTTGGTTATGTATTAATGTTAGCTCAGTGTGTCTGGTACTGTATTTGCTGATCTGTACTGGGGCCTCAGACACTCCAAGCAATCAATTTCACTCCAGTTCTGGGGCTTCACTTTACTTAGTTCTGTACTGGAATTCCAAGACTCAGCCTAGCAACCACCCTATAATGGAGCTTTAAAGAGAGAGAGAGAGAGAGAGAGAGAGAGAGATGACATTTGCTGTGGTAGGACCTCTGTTTTGATTATACTCCCTCAACACAGTTTGTTTTGATGAAAAGAAATTGTGACCAGTGTAATCAATATATTTTTTCCAAGTCTGACACCCTCTTGCCAGTATGCCATTAACATACACTACTGTTTGTTGCATAATGAAAAGACAGAGTTAGCCAATACTAAGCAGCAGGACTTCAGCTTTCAGGAAGCAAGCATTTACAAAAACTCAGACATCCCATTAGAGCATTTCTTTTCTCCAGTTAAACTCCAAAGTTGCATCAAGTTTTAAACAAGCTATGTAGAGGTTGTACTAATGTGATTTCTAGATATATTGGTTGGAGACCACTACCTAGGAAAAGAGACGCTTTGGCCTTAGCTCACGGCTGTAAAATGTTTCATATTTACTGGGGGAACACCACTTTTACCTGAAGCTGATAACAAGCCACAATGGCCAAAAGAGACCTGTAGTAGTGTGACCTGTCCCCTTAAGGGCAGGCAGCTAGCTGGCTAAAGAGCTGCAGATATGAAGGGCAATGAGGGCATGGCTTCTTGGGAATCAAAAACCCCAGCAGGCAGAACTAGGGGAGCAGTGGAAAAGAAGCACCAGAGACTTCTGGGCTATGAGGACAAGCCTGGAAAAAAAGGTTGAAGCCACAGCAGACCCATCCTAGGGTCCAGGACAATACGGTTTTTTATGTGCTTTATTTTGTTGAATGACTATATATTACCAGGGCATGCTGAAAGATGTACCAGGCAAAAAAGGCCAGCAGGTTTAAAGACTGCATATTACTAAGACTTGCTAAGAGATGCTTGGGGAAAGAGCAAGAACCTCGTTGAAAAGGCCCGAGGAAGAAACCTGCTACAGGACCCAACAGCACCCTGCCTAAGAATGAAAAGATTCTTTTTCCAGCCTCAAATATGCTTTGCAAATTCAGTACCAACATGGGACAGCTTTGGTGGCTGATACTTATTACTGCATTTCACAGAAGTGATGCAACAATGTACTTAAAACTATTACTTCTATCATTGCTAAAAACCTACCCAGTCTCCAAAAGGAATGAGAGATGTGTTTTTTTAAGAGCTACTGCTCAAGAGGAAACTCAGTAAAAGTACTCAGACTATTAAATACTATCCCAGACCCTGTTACCAATTCAAATGGGAATCTTTCTGATGAAATCTTGTTTAATGTGCTAGCATGGTGATTCCTAACCTTTTCAGAAAGGTTGAAAAGGATGCACCAAGGTCACCTAGCCTTTTAAGTGAAGAGGCACATATATTAGACTTAACAACTACATTGAAGGAGCTGTCAAGGCTCATCATGCTGAATTTAAACCTAGCCAAGGCAGGTGAAGTAGCTCTTTCACTTAAGTGCATTTATAATACCTAAATTACCAAGTCCATTTTTAGTTTAGGAACCCAGGAGAGAAGCTTCTTGACATGAGTCACAAGTCCTGAACTGAGCTGGGTTCATAACTTGTGTTTCATTTTACCTACAAGTTTCTTGCTTTAACTACTGGACTGCTCTGCCTACACTTTCTTCTAAACAAAGCTGCTTTCATTCTGGCATTAATGAACACAAAGTCAAGGTGTTGCTTCAAGTGGAACAACATTTGAAAGAATTAAAGTTGTTCCTACTAGCCCTTCATCAATCTTAATATCTTCAGGTCTTAACTAGTGGTAGTACTAGAGCTGACCAAACATTGTGCTAGAATTTTTCTTAACATTTGTTACTGTCGCCTCACTTAAACAAAAAATAAACCTGCAGAACACGAGTAATTTCCCACAGAAATTTATTTAGTTTCTATCTAGTTTGCCTAGAAATTTGCTTAGAAACCTAGTTGGCAGCTCTGGAGCAATCTTCCTGTTCTAACTAGACTGGAAGAGGACCCAAGGTATTCAATAATTAGTCTGGGCTCAAATGCTTTAAAATATGTTCTTTATTCAATCCCATAATGCCAACTGTCTTCCCATGATCTTCTTCAGTGCCTGGTCAGCCTAATTTCTTGTGCCTAGAAACCTGGAAATATTAAGAACTACAAATCCACTTACACAACTAGAATCCAATACACTCAGGCATTTCCTAAGTTTACTGCCTCAGAGATAGACTTCTCTAAGCCCCAGAACCCTGGCTTCTAGTCTCCATGACTCCTGGCTCATCCTTTCTACCAAAGGCTTCTTGGGCTCTGGCTCCTAAACACCCATGACATTGGGTATTTTAACTGGTCAAAAATACTTGGTAGATTGACTGGTCAAATATTAATTGAACAAGTATTTTAAAGCATCAGAGTAGCAAAAAGACTAATTTTTGATAGGTTAGATACTTATGCTAATGACATAAAACACATTAATTAGCTTATCGTGAAACATGGAATTTATAATAGTTCATTACAGTTTTTTGGACTATAACTAAAAAAGTTAGTATGTATAAACATATATAATATTCAGGACTGGACAGTAGGGCTGTGTGAAGCTTTGGTCCCCAATTCAATTCGGCGGAGATTCAGCCCGATTTGATGGATGAATTTCTTAATTCAAATAGAATCCAGAGACCCTTTAATCTCTCTGAAGCAAATCAGGACCCTCTGAATCAGTTCAGAAAGATTCTATGATTCGGCCATAGACACGGCTTTAAATGTTTTTTTCTATGTACCTCAAGGTACCAGGCAGCTGAAGAACACTGAGATCCTGGGGCGGATGGAGCATCCCCCAGGAGTGTGGAGGAGGTCCCCAGCGTGCTTGGCAGTAGACCTGGAAGTGGACCAGAAGCACTTTCAGTCCACTTCCAGCTCTGCTGGGTAGCACACTGGGGACCTCCTACTGCAGCCCCCTGGATCAGCAACTGGTACCTCCTGGGTCCGGGGCAGCTGATCACTGAGCCAGGGAGGGGGTTGTGCGAGTGCCCCAGCATGCTCAGAGGCAGACCCAGAAGTGGACTGGAAGTACTTCCTGTCCACTTCTGGGTTTGGTGCCAAGCATGTGCATTCCCACCGCCAGCTCTTCTGTGGGACACTCCATCTACCCCACCATTGCAGCATTCATAAGCCACGCCTGGTACCTCAAGGTATGTAGAAAAAACTTCTAAAGCTGTGTCTATGGGCGAATCACTGATTCTCTGAATCAGCATCAAATCTTCAGATTCAGATTTGGCCAAATCAAATCAGGGACAGTGATCCAAATCAACGAATCAAATCACTGTCCCCAACTTGGGCCACATCCAAATTGAATACAGCCCATTTTGCATGCTCCTACTGGCTAGTTCTTATTGGTTTGTATTCTGGAACCCCACAGTCAACTTAAACAATTGCAAAATCAAATGGGAAAAACAAACAAACAAACAAACAAAAAAACACACCCCCAGAAATAACACACAGCAATTATAAAAGACAAAAGTCATTTTAAATACAGCTATGTTAGGTTCAGTAGGCAGCAGGCCAGCTCTTCAAGCATTTTGCTGTTCGTGTTTTTTCTGTTCATGTTTAGAGTTGCCTGCAGTCACAGAAAATGAGCTACTGGAGATACCTTTCAATGCTGCTGGTTTGGGTTCCTCCATCAGTGCAGAGTGGCTCCTACAGCCTCATGTGGCTTACTGGGGATAAGGTGCCGAAATGGAGAGAATGAGAGCAAGTCAGTCCTGACCCTAGTAGGGCTGAGGAGACAAAAGTAGTCCTCACTCTTGCCCTTGCTAAAAAATGACACTGATTCAATTAAAAAGAGTGACCACCACCTACACAAAAGTATTCTTGACCTCATGGATCATTTGCCAGTATTTGACTGTAGTCTAATAATAGGTAGTCAACTGACCAGTAAATTGACATTATTTAATTAATTGACTGGCCTGCCAAGCCTAGCAGAAATAGACCTCAGTCTTAGATCCCCAAGTCACAGCTAATCTGGAAGCATGAGTGTCACAAAAATAAGCATTTAATCTATTCATGCCATGTCACCAGCTTTCTTTTTTTATTGTGTAAGCTTGCAATAATTGCTTTTTCTATATGCTTCAAGGTGAGTACATGAGATTAAATCTTCTGGTACCACTTGTCCTTTTGAAGCATCTATGCCATTATTAAAAGAACAAGGACATTGGCAATAAAAAAGGTCTTCAGTTCTTATGCACCTACACAATTCCTGCCTGAATACAACTATAAAAATATTCTTTGGAACAAGTGTTTTCAATAGTCCATTTTTCCAAATGGGATACAGGAAACAGTTTTGTAAGGGTTATTAGAGAGCTAAAACAGAATGCTCTGTCATGTACTTGGTTGTTGGCAATGTTGGCTTTCTGGCAAAGTAAGTATGTTCTTTAGGATTTTTACAGTGTGACCCTGGTGGTTCCTTCTGGGAAGAAAGGACTAGAGCCATGGTTCCCACAGTCTGACAGCTTGTGCACAACCCATTTAAAATGATACAACCTTAAGTACCACCAGCACATGTTTGTCATATAAAGAAAATATAATAAATCTGTTAACACATACCACTGACAAGTTGTCCATGTACCACTGGTGGTATGTGTACCACAGGTTGGGAACCCAAATTTCACACATGCATAACTTCCAGCACTGATTTATGCAAGGCCCTGCCCTCCCCGACCCTGCCAGGGGATTGCAAGGCGTGAGAAAGAATGGCAGCATCGGTCTGATCTGAGCTGCCTGCCTTGCGCAGCAAGTGTCTGAGTAATGGACCCCCGAGTGACAGGGCGTTT
>NW_017729032.1:257070902-257083210 GCF_001723915.1 Gavialis gangeticus | reverse complement strand
TTCTAGCAGTAAAGTTGAGATTCATCTACATTTTATGTAAAGCTGACATAAATATGGCATCACCATTTGTTCGTACTCGAAGGACCAAAAGTTGAATGCCTTTCACGGGGCAAATAGTGATTCCATGCAAAGTTAGGGGCAGCTGAGAGCAGAGTTCAAGTTGCTTTGAAGCCCATTTATTTATCCAGGGTTCTCCATGTGCAGATTATTCTATACTACAATTTTTAAGATATGCAAGTTGACAAAGCATTATCCTTACAGAATAAGAATGAGAAACTGTTTTGTGTAAATCAGTTGATCCTCATGTAAAGTTTGCTGCTTTGGCAATCAATTTTAAGAACCTGACCTTCATGGGTGGGATGGGGGGACAGACCAAAAAGACTTGAAAAGCACTTTAGCTCCATGAAACACTTCCAGCCGTTGCTTCTTTCTGTTTAATGATGGCCCCTTTTCTTCTCAGAAGTCTTACTCAAGTCCATCTTGTTTCCTCTTTTGCTCTTTGTGTCCAGTTTTCCTTCCTCCTATCCCCAACTCTCAGTACCTTTAAAGGGATCTTGTTGTATTAAGTATCACACTGGTCAACAGTGCTCCAAGGCCAGCAGTTCTTCAGTGTAAATGGTGAAAATTATTCTGGATTTCTCTATCAGCTGCTACTCAAGATGCAAAACTCTGACTCAGATATTAGTCTTTGCTGGAGCAGCACACAAAAAGTTTCTTTGAAGAGCTAGTCACTCTTAAGCCTATGTAAAGTTTGCAGCTCAATACAACAAGAGCAACCACATTCTAACACAACTACAAGCATACAATTCATACCTCTGGAAATAAAACATTTACTGACATGACATAAAATAAGATCTCTCAGCAGATGTCTTGTGGGAAGTGATATCAGGCTGAGTGCAAGCACAGATGAAACAAATGTTTTGTTCTGCATCATAGGTAATTAATGGCAAAAAGGAGTTGAGGGCTTGTTTGTTGTGTTAGTTGTCTAGATATAGACAGTAATTAAACATTTCAGTTGACAGGAATAACTATCCTATAAAGCTAAAAATGTATAGCGTTTCAAAATGACTATTATTGGAACAGCAGGAGTTATATTTGATGGGTCTGAGACCAAGAAGTCTTAGTGATGTACAAAATTCTTGATTCAGTGGAAATGTATTGCTAACCAAAAGAAAATAAATCCCATACCAAGAGCTCTTTAAAAAAACTGGGGAATCACACGGCTTTGTCTTAAAATTGAAGGTGTTTAAAGTATTAAATATATATTCATTGATCCTAGAAAGATCATTAGCTTTTTATGAGTAAGGACCTACTGAATTTGCAATTTGTGATTTTTTTTATGCAAAACCGTGAAATAGGTAGGTTCCCTTTGCCTCCCCTCCCCCAAAATCATGGGGAGCATGAAAAAACACAAAAATGGCCACTGAATAGGGGTGGGGGAAAGGGAGCTGCAAACAGAACAAGGAGGGGAAAGGGGAGCAAGAATAAATTGGAGGCTGAGCCCCTGATGTGGGCTCAGTTCAGGAGCTAAAATCAAGGGCCATCCAGGAAAGCTGGGATGGTTTTTGCACCAGTGTTTAAAGCACTTGCAGGCATGCTTCTGCAGCATGCTTGCTCACTTCTGCCTGAGAAAGCAGAGATGAACATGAAGAAGTCTTGCAAAACTACCAAATACATTTCAGTGGTGGACCATGCAAGACAGCATGCTGCAGAGACCTAGCATGCAGATGGAAACAGACTCTCCTGTACGATCTGCAATCTAACTCTAGATGCGTTCAGGAAAACCAGCATTGATTTTCACCTGGAGTCCAAGGTACACATGAAGAGGAAGACTGCTGCAGAGGCTGAAGGTCACAACAAGTGACACAACAAGTGGTCACAACAAGTTAATGGACTACCTGAAATAAAATGTGCCCAGTGTTGGCAGTCTTTTGAGTCCCAACAAGCTTCACCAGGACAATCTCCCTGTAGTGACTGCTTCACATGTAGAGTCCATGAAGGCTGCCTTGGCAAAGTATCATTTCTTTTCCATTGTGGCTGATGAAGACACCGACCCTCAGGACAACTATTTGCCACACATTTTATTTGTACAAGGGAGCTGGACCATCTGAGACCTGCCTGTATTTCAAAGTGAGCCAGGTCACCTCACCTCTGTCAATTTTTCCACCATGTCCCAAGCAACCATGAAGGTAATTGTCATCTATGGTGTAGACTTTAGCAAGGTCTCAGCATTCCTATCTGACAATGTCATGTACATGTGTAAGGCTTTCTCCAGTATGCTCCAAGGAATGCTGCCCGACACTGTTCATGTCACATGCAATGCACACATTCTGTCTTTAGCAAGTGACATCTGGCACACAAAGGTCCCTCAGGTGGATAGCTTGGCATCTTTCAAGAAAGCCTTCAAGCAGTGTCCAAGTCATAAAGGTCCAATACAGGGAGTTCCTTGCTAGTCACAGTGGGGATTCAAACGTCACTGTGTCTCTGCCACCAGAGCCTGTGCTCACACAGTGGAATTCCTGGTTCAATGTGGTTCATTACCACCCCAAGCACATGCAGCACTACCAGCTGTTTGTGAGTGAGGAGCTGGAAATCACACCTGGCACAGTGCATGCTCAAGCTTTGCAGTCTCTTAGGGCAATGTGACATTCAAGATCAAATGATGTTTGCGGCTGACAACACCATCCGATTTATGGACCTGACCTGGTTTGAAGGCCGTCAGGCTGTGATCCGCCACACACACACACACAAGGTGAAGTATTAGATACACTGGGTCAAAGACAGGACATTGCAGAACTGTCAAGCTCCCCACATGAAAACCACTGCAAAAGGATCCTGTTCCAGGCAATAGCCATAAAGCTGAGCCACTTACTACAACTCATCACTGCCACCACAGTTCAGACAAGTTGTCTGCCCTCTTCCTTAGTGCTGCTGTTCACATTGTGGATCCCAACCAGGTGTCTTTGAGTTTTGACCCTCAGCTTTGAAAGTCTGGGGAGGGGTGGGGAAGGAGAATATGACAATGAACTTGCTGCCTACATGAACTTTGTGAAAAAAGTGCCAGATGTCTGTGTTCTGGGACTCCGATTGTGACTGATTTCCAAATCTTTATTCCCTGGCAAGGTGCTGCTTCACCATTCCTACGAACCTGGTGGATGCTGAGTAGGCCATCTCAGTGTAGGGACAAGTGTTCACCCACGCAGAGGCAAAGAATGCATCCAGCCACTGTGGCTGGGTGAACCATGTTTGCATTTAAAACTGTCTGAACTGCCTGTCTCAAGGTTAGCATTCAGTTTCAGTAAACTCCTTTTTATAAAATCCTTCATTAATGTGTATACAGTTGGTATTAGGGCTGTGTGAAATGGCACCATTCGGTTTTTACTTGCATTTCAAGGTTTTGACGAAACAGTTTTGTTTTGAATTCTGTTTGATTCAAAACTGCTGTTCCATTTCATTTAATTGAAACAGTGACTCTGTTTGGACGCCATTTTGACGTTTCGCCCGTAGGCTATAATGGGGAAACTCAAAACAGCCTCTCTCATCTGGCAGGCAGATGAGGGGTCTGCAACCCTGGGAGGGGTGCGGGGCCTGTGCCAGTTCTTCTGGGGTTGCAGGTCCCCAATTTGCCAGATGAGGGAGGGAAGCCAGTGCTGCCACCTGGGACCCGCGCCAGCATGCTGCTGGTCCCAGGCAGCACCACCTGGCTTCTCTCATCCAGCAGGCAGATCAGGGGCTGCAACCTCGGGAGGGCTGGGGGGGGCTGTGCAATCTGGCTTAGCTCCCTTCCCTAGCCTGATCAAGCTGGGGACAAGAACTGAGCCCCATCACTCAGTTCCCCTGCCCAGCGCTGTGATCAATCAGGCTGGGGAAGGGAACTCAGCTCAGCTGGGCTGAGTTCCCTTCCCCAGCCCAATCCTAGAGCTAGTGAGGGAAACTCAGCCAGGCTGATTTGAAACTCGAAACATTCAGAAACTTTCAAAATGTTTTGGGTGCCCTCGTTTTGTTTTGAGGCTGTTTCAAAGCCCTTTGTTTCATTTGGATTTCACTGTTTCAAGCTTGAAATGAGTCAAAACAGTGTTGAAAGGAAACAGCCAGCACAATTTTGCACAGCTCTAGTTGGTATTAGTTACAATTCATATTGTGCCTAGTACAGCTTTTTACATATTTCAGTATAGAGTTTAAGTGCTTGGATAGTATTACTTACAATTCATGGTGTCCATTCCTCTTCTTCAATAAGTTTTCATTTTACATATTAAATAAATGCTTAGACTGCTTAATAATATTGTGGTAATTAATGGCTTCCTTAGGCTCAATCCCCCTGATCAAGCCCAGGAAATTCATTAACCACATCCTAGACTGCTAGACTGCTTGCTAACACAGCAATCCCTGCTCAAGCCTGGGAAATCCATTAATTCCTACATTAGCAAGCTGTTTAGGATATGGTTAATGGCTTCCCTAGTCTGATCAAGCCCACAGACACCATTACCCATGTCCTAGACTGCTTAATAATGTGGCAGTTAATGGCTTCTGTGGGCTTACTCCCCGATCAGGCCTAGGGAAGCCAGTAATCATCACAATGACAAACCTTGGTTTGGGGTCATCTTGTCAATCTCCAAGGAGGGGAGATCTTCCAGTGCCCCTCGGGCAGAGGCATAGGGTGCCCACTACACATGAAAATGGTGTCAGATGCTGCACTGGGACCATGACATTGGGAGGCAGCTGCCCCAAACTCAGTAGGTCCCTATTTATGAGATATGCCAATGTATTGAATCTGGATGTGTGAATCTAAAATGACTTTGTTACTTTGTTGAATATGCTAATACTAATGCATGTGTAGGTTTATTTTATGTTTACAGGAGATACTGTGCCTGCCGGTCTAGCAGTACTCTTGCCAATACTTGTGGCTAGAATAATTTATTTATGAAGGACCTAGGGCAAACATAGCTGG
Source organism: Gavialis gangeticus (assembly GCF_001723915.1). Classification (NCBI taxonomy): domain Eukaryota; kingdom Metazoa; phylum Chordata; order Crocodylia; family Gavialidae; genus Gavialis; species Gavialis gangeticus. Next base: position 257,078,262 of record NW_017729032.1, on the reverse strand, counting down.
TAACAAGGATAGGATCCCACAAACATGCATTAAAGCTATGAAAAGAATCTGCTCTGAGTTCTTGAAATATGCTGGAACCTAAAATAGCTGCTTATATATGGACTATCTAGATCTTAAAATGGCACCCTGGAGTACTGGTCTACATATCTAGAGCAGCTGGAGCATTTTTAGTGAATAAGACTTTCCCCCACAGAAACATGTAGCTGCATTACTGAGTTTAACGAGAGGAAAAATATCTAGTTTGTTTGTTTTTGTTTGGTTTTTTTCGGGGGAGGGAGGGATTCTGCACAGACTGTTCACCCTAGAAAAGCCAGCAAGCAAGAATTAGTGAAAATTGTCCAAGAACATCTAGAACTTAGGCCATGGCACAAAGGTTCTGTAAGAGAAATCAGCTTGAAGGTGAATCTATTTCTTCTTCTTGCAACAGTTAGACGAATTGTCAAAAAAATAAGTTTTAAGGAAGAACTTAATGAGCCCCCAGACAGATTTGTGGGGGCTACTTAAGAGCTTCCTTTTGTATGGCTTCATTAACAGAGGAAGAGCTCACCTTTAAACATGCTCCAATCTCAACAGCAAAGGATGCCAACAAATTGCATGGAGGAGTGCTTATGGAAACTGGGATGATTGGGTTAAGTGTGCCATGGAAGCTAGGGCACGCGGTAACCTGATGCATACTACTGGTGTTGAAAAAGTTCTTAAACTCCAACTAACTGCTGATTTTAAGGAATGCTACTGCTGAAGTTGTAGCAAAAAAGGCACATATCCAAGCAATGTGGCATACTAAATAAAGAAGTGTGTAGTAAAATATAGGAAAGGGAATAAAAAAGTATTTGTAATAGATAAGGACAGTAGTGACAGAGATAGTGAGAATGGAGTATATCATAAAAACAAGGATGATAAATCAGTCATCTGGCTGACACCCCAGGTTGCTGGTAAAACCCATAACATTCAATTGGATACAAGCTCTGCAGTGTCTATTACCTCATATTCCAAATATTTTTAAAAATATGAAATTAAAGGAGCCCCCAGTGTCCTTAAATACATGCACCAGAGAGAAAATCATGCCAAAGGAGTAAACTAAGTGCCTGTAGAAAATAAGTGGTACTTATTAGACTTATATAATTGGAGAAAGGGGGAACTGTTCTGTGGGGTCATGAATGGCTATAAGATTCCCTTCCACTGGAATTGTATAAATATGCTGCAGGTACCTCTCAATGGTCTCTTGAGAAAGTTAAACAACAATTAGAAGGGATATTAAGCCAGGCCTCTAAAGTGATAGGAACTTTAAAACACAAAGCTAGAAAATGATAGATGAAAATGCCGAGGTCAAGTTTCATAAAGCTCAGATAGTTCCTTAAAGCATGCATGCCACAGTAGTTGTAGAACTGAACTGCCTAAAAATAAGGCATACTTGCAAAAGTAGCCTTGATTTGAATGGAGCATTCCTATAGTGCCAACTGTTTTTTTATATATTAAAGAAAAAGGTGCAATGCGGCTATCTGAGGACTTCAGGGTTACTATAAACTCTGTACTAAAAGCTGATACAATAGTCACTAACTCAAATTGAAGATGTATCTTTGCCACATTAGCAGGAGGAAGGATTTCACTGGATTGATGTACACATAAACTTATGTACAAAAAAAAAAAACCAACAACATTCAGAGGGGTATCTTACTGTAAGTATGCAAAATGGGTTATAGCAGTATAGTATTTCATATTGCTAAAGATCTACTCAAATTGAGGTAGCAGACAGGTGATTTTGCAGGTCAATCATGAACATTTTTGCAGACTTATCATGGCAGGGCCCCACATGCCTGTGGCTGAGGGGCCCTGGTGGCCCTGCCCCTCGTCACTGCTTGGCTGAGGGCTTTCATTATGCAGCCCCACCCCTTACTGATGATTGGCCAAGGGGCAAGGCCATGTGATGGAGGAATTTGAATCGAGTATCAAAACATCTAGGAAAGTATGCGTTGTGAGTAAATTTCACAAGACTCCCTAATTTTTTGAAGACTCAGTTGTTTATTGTGGACATGCTATTGACACACAAAGCCTACATGCTTCTCAAGAGAAGATTAAAGCAGTTTTAGAAGCCCCACATCCAAAAGATGTTTCACAACTCCGATCTTTTCTAGGATATATCAATTACTGTAGTAATTAGTAACAAATCTAGCAATAGTGGTATGGCCTTTAAAATGTTTGTTGAAAATGGGTTTGGTCATGCAAGTGTCAGAAAGCTTTCCTAGAAGCAATAAGCCTGGTGACATCTGTTAGGGTACTTGCTCACTTTAATCTATTGTTGCCTATCAAGCTAGCATGCGATGCATCCTCACATGACATTGGGACTGTTATATGACATGCTATGCCCCATGGTACTGAATGATCCATAGTGTTTGCATTGCACTTGCTTATAGCATCAGACTGAAATTATGCGAAGAAACTTTAAATCTGGTGTAAAGAGTGAAGAAACTTGAACCAATATCTGCATGGGGGAAAAAAGAGTTTACATTGGTCACAGTTCACTAGCTTTTAGTCTCAATTCTCCATCCTAAGAAAGGACTGTTCGGTATAATGCAGCACCTATGAAACAGTGGGCCAGCTCCCCAGTCATTGGATCATGAGATGGTCGAGGCTGCAGTTCTCCAGCTTAACCATAAGGATATCATGGGAGACCAAGTCAAAGGCTTTCTTGAAATCCAGATGTATAAAATCAACCTCGTCTCCTTTGTCCAGACAATGCGTCACCTGGTCAAAGAAGGAAACCAGGTTGGTCAGACAAGACCTTCCAGAAACAAAGGCATGTTGGCTAGCACTCAGAAAGTTGCCTTCCTTTAGCCAGTTGCCGATGGAACCTTAGATGATTTTCTCCAGGTTCTTTCCAGGGATGGACATCAGAATGATTGGCCTGTAATTCCCTGGATCTTCCTTCCTCCCTTTCTTGAAGACTGGGACCATGTTGGCTCTTTTCCAGTCTTCTGATATCTCTCCTGAGCACCACTAGTTCTTAAATATCTCCACCATAGGGTATGCTATGATGTCTGCCAGCTCCTTCAGGACTCTCAGGTACATTCTATCTGGGCCCACGAATTTATGGATGTCAAGCCTCTCGAGGTGTTCCCTTAGTTGATCTACATCAATTTTGGGCCCATCTCCCACACCCTGGATGCTTTGCACCCTGTCCGACAGGGCAACCCTCTTGGGCAGGTGGAAGACCAATGCAAAGTAATCATTTAGGAGATTAGCCTTTTCCTGAATGCCAGACATCAGCTACCCCATTTGATTTAGCAGGGGCCCAATGTTGCCTTTGTTCTTTCTCTGACTTCCCACATATCTGAAGGAGGACTTTTTGTTGTCTTTGATTCCCGTGGCTAGCCTGAGTTCAGTTTCTGCCTTGGCTCTTCTGGTCCATTCTCTACAGGTGTGGGCTAGTGCAGTGTAGTTCTCTTTGGTGATGATTCCCATTTTCCATCTGGTGTATGCTTCTCTTTTTAGTTTCAGGAGGTCCAAAAGTTCCCTATTGAGCCAAGGGGGTCTCTCACTGACTGCCTTTCCTGCAGAACAAAATGGACTTTCCTTGTAATTTCAGGATTGCATCAACCATGCCTTGTGGACTCCCCTTTCTGAAGGGCCATCATCTCTTAGTGCCTGATTGACCTGTCTCCTGAGTTTGTGAAAGTCAGCCTTCCCAAAGTGAAAGATTTCTGTTTTACTGAGAGATTTGCCTACACTGTGTTGGACAGAGAAAGTGATCAGTTCACGGTTGCTGTCACCAAGCTTCCCCTCAATCCTCAGATCATTCACCAGATCATTCCCTTTGGCCAGAACCAGGTCCAGCAGTCCCTCTCCCTTAGTTGGCCCATAGACCTTCTGCATTAGAGCAGAGGTCATCAATGCAAGCAAGAAAGCTACGCAACCAGTCAGATTTGGCCGTATGTTCTTCCCACGAGATGTCAGGGAAGTTGAAGTCACGCATAACGACCATGCATGGGGAGCATGCAGCCACAACCAGTTCCCTATTGAATTCAATATCCAGCTCTTCCTGTTGGTTGGGAAGTCTGTAATATAATTGTAGGAGTCAATCTCTTTCCCTATGCTCTTTCTGTATTTTAATCCAGAGAGTCTCAAGACACCATCCTTGGTTACTAAACTTGGTTTGAAGGGAAGTGTGCTGATCCTTGACATAGAGAGCTACACCCACATCCTTCTTCCAAACATGGTCTCTCCTATACAAGGTATAGTCTTCTATACCTATGGACTAGTCATAGGTGGAGTCCCACCGGGCCTCCATTATCCCTACGAGATCATAATCTTTGTCAGTTCCTCTTGCTTGTTTCCCAAACTCCTGGCATTTGTTTATAGGCAGCTGAGCCTGCCCTGGGAAGCCCTGGACTTCCCTGCACACTGGCACATGACCTTCTCTTGGGCTACCTAACCTGTTAATACTATGGTTGACATGACCTGGGTTTGAACTGTTAGTTGACCACCTGTCCCACAATGATCCTAGTTTAAAGCCCTTTCAAGTAGGTCAGTCATTCTGTCTGAGAAGATCTCTTCCCTTTCAGGGTGAGGTGGAGGCTCCCTTCCCGACAAACTGCTACCTCTCTCCCTGAAGCACGGACCATGGTCAAAGAAGCCAGACCCCCTTGTGATGGAGTCTTCTTTAACCCCTTTGGTGCACCTTTCCCGCTGCCAGTGACTGGGAGGATTGAGGAAAAACTACCTGTGTCCCCAGGCCCCTGAGCTCAGCCCCCTGTAGTCATTTATGACCCAGCCAGGATTATTCCGAGTAGTGTCATTTGTCATTATTGATCTGTGTCCCACTTTCTCATCTGTTGCCCCCCCAAATCTGTTGCACTTGCAGTAGCCTCCCTGATTAAGGGAGGCTTAGAGTTGGCCCATCACCCCCAATACAACAAATAGGCATAAGGCACTAGGATAAGCAACCTACTTTCTGTGGAATTTATTCTAGGCCAGGCAGGAAAAAGAACAGTTTGTTGCTAGGACTTACAAATTATGTAGATCAGTGGGTTGGGGGTGGGGGAGTTGTGTTTTTTTGTGGGGGGTTTAATGTATAGTACTGCAGCTGTAACCTAACTAGCTCATTAATACTCTTACTATTGATTTTTCTTGCTCAGGCAAGAGAGAGACATTCCATTAACCATGAAAAGACAGGTATTTAGGCACAGAAATCCACTGAGTGCTATAACAATACTTTTGCATTCTGTGAATAATACCCAGACTGACACAGTTTTATTTCTTCTTGCTTACAGTACAAACAGGCATCAGCTCTGGGAAACATACATACCAATGACCTTTCTATAAAGGGAATTATTATCTTTATAGCCTGTAAATAACATGTCTTTATTGAACCCAAAAGAGTTTAAGAGTCCTGTCTTTCACAAACCTGACCTACATTTTACATTGTTTTATTCTTTAATAACTTGTTATATATAACCCTATCGGGATTTTATTGGGTTTGTTTTAGTAACACCCATTTCCAACTTGGTACCTCCTCATAGAAGACAGGCTTTTGGACTAAGCAGTACAAGTCATTCTTTTTCTAACAACTAGATTACAAATTTAGAAATTAAAAAAATTTGAACTATTTTCATTTCCAAATGGTGCATTTGGAGAGTGTGTTTTGTTGGGTTGGGGTTTTTTCCCATTTTGTAAAAAAGCAAAACAAAAGTTAAGATCTAGGCTCCTCAATCATTGCTAACTAAGGATTAGAGTATTTACGAAACATATGCTATGGTTCAAAATTAAAGCAAGAAATGAAATTCAGCTGATCAGGTGTCACATGATTATGTGAATGAGAAGGTCAGTTTTCCTTGCAAAATCTTCAAGTAGCTTTGAATCCTGGATATCAAAACATATAACTTAACAAAAATAGTACATTGCACAGTGTTTGGTCTGTTAAAATGCAATGACATTCCTCATGAATTTGAAGACACACTATCTTTGCACTTGTCTAAAATGCTGTCATATTTTAACCCTATATATTTGAATCTTACTTAAAGTTTAAAGTTAAATGAGTGCATTTATCATATTTCTATTCAAGACCAGGTACGCATGTTCAAAAAGCTGAATACAGAAGAGATCTAAGTTTCATGCTTTACTCTAAGCACCATAGGTTAGGTCAGGAGCAAACAAAACAGATGTTTGCCCTTTGGTGGGATCCCCATGCAGGCTGCCTGCATTGGCTGGGGTCAGCAGGGTTGGGAACACTTCTGCATGCCTCCAAGCAGGCTGCTGGAGAATGCCAAATCCAATGGAGCAGCCTGCCACCCCTGATTAGTCAGTGCAGCTGCTCTCCTCAGCCCCACCCCCCTGCCAGTGGCCAGCTGTCAGCACTGGTGGTGGTGGGGGCGAGGGACAAATGGAGGCCACCTCACCCCAACCCCCAGAGCCAAGCCATCACAGCTAGGGAGGGTGGGAAGTGTGTGGGGTGGGCTTCTGCTTTCTGTCCTCTGTCACCCAGCCCAGCTGACACCTCCTGCTTGTGCCTCTCAGGCAGGCTTGGCTAACAGCAAGATGAGGAGGAGGAAGCAGAAACCCTGCCACATGGGCCTGGCCCCCGTCCCTCCAGACACAAACCAGCACAGCTGGGGGACCCACACAGCATGGGGCTCCATTCCTCCACTCTCCTGCTGACAGAAGGGCTTTGTTGCCTCAGCTCTATGATAACCCAGGAACAGGGCCAGCTGAGTGCTCAGCCAGAGCAGCTAAGAGTAAGCCACATTCCAGCATGCCTCTGTGAAGGGGTGGAAGGGAAATGGAGGCCTGTAAAATGGGCCTGGACTGCCAGCAGACTGCAACCTATCTTGAGTCAGTAGGTGATCTGGTACAGAAGTTAGATAAACTGGCTTAACCTAAATTATGGAGGTCTGATACTACATCCATCCAGATGGATCTTAGATTGGGTTCTACCATTTTTCAACCTGTCGATGTGCACTAAACCTCTGTATGGTTATAAGTGTAGATTGGTTTCTGACTACTTATATCAGTATAAGTGTAATGCCTGTATCTACCCCAAACTGTCTTGCATCAAGCAATATCATAAGCATGCAAGAGATCTTGATGACAACTCACATTTTTAAAGGAGAAACTAAAGACTGTCCAAAGGCCAAGTGAAGAATCTGAAAAGAATTCTTCAAGGACATGGTCATGCTATCAGTAGTGTCATGTACTAAAATAACTTCTAAGAGCAGGCTTGTAAGGCAATTGTATCTTCTTCTGATTATTTACAAGGGATTTTAAACTTCCCTTCCTCCAAAAAGGAATTAATTTTGTTACTGATGTTAACTGCATTGGAGGAAAAAAAAAAAAAGGACACAAAAAACACCATGTCATTTACATTCAA
>NW_017729032.1:257051299-257065902 GCF_001723915.1 Gavialis gangeticus | reverse complement strand
AAAAACTTTTCAACAGCCCCCTAAGTGAAGTTTAATAAAGCAGGGCCCCTTTACATGTGCAGGTAAAGGCATAGTGGGATCTAAGGTCTGATCCACATAATTGTACCTCCTTTCATGCCATGCATGCATGGTAGGAGGCATGATTGTGGGATTAGATCCTATTGTGCCTTATTGCCAGAGTGGGGGGAACACTGATCCTGGGCATCCCCATCACCAGCAAAAAGCAAGCTATCATGGGAGAAGCCTCCTCAGTTGAGGGGTTTCCAGCTGTAAGGGTTCCCCACACCCCACCAACACAGAGGGATCATGTCTGCTGCAATGCCCCAGACCCAGGGATTTCATGCACTCATGAGGCAGTCATGCCCCATGGATGCTGGGCCCTGGCACCCAGCAACCAAAGCTACAGGACTCTGGGTCCCTATGCTGCCAGGACTCAGAGTAGGCAGCTGGTGGGTGGTAACTTAAATTTCAAATTTTTAGAATTTTAATGCATATTTAATGCTTATTGCTTATCATTCAATCTACCAAATATAAGTGTGGCTAACTAGTATGCAAGGAAGAAAAATCAGTCTGTCATGGCCTAGCAGGGGAGCACCTTTGTAACAAGGCAGTTCTCACATATTCCAATGATAAAGATGGGTTGGGTTTTTGTTTTTGTTTTTTTGGGGGGGGAGCAAAAAGTTTCTAATGAGTCCTAAGAAGAGAAGCAGCCCCATCTCCCATGTATTCAAAAGATAAGAGCATAGCTGCAGAGATTAACCTGTCCTGGTACAAAGAAGTCCCAAATAGGTATAATTGTACCACTCTACTTGGTGCTGCTTAGGCCTCAGCTGACATATTGTGTCCATGTCTGGGATCACATTTTGAGAAAGACAGCAAGAATCTAAAGGCAAATTATACCAATAATGGTATCACTGGTTAGAATGCAAGTTGTAGAGAAAAAATAAAATAAAATAAAATAAAAATGAAAAAACTAGCTATGTTTGGTTTTGAAAAAGGTGGTGAAGAGGGAAACATGATGGCAATCTCCAGATAGTTGAAAAGCTGTCAAAGGAGTAAAATAGTTCCTTTTGCCACAGGCAGTAGGACAAGGCACAATGGGTTTCTAACAGCAGGAAAGCAAATTTAAAGTTACAGGAAAAGCTTCTTAAGAACCATGGAACAAACTGCATAAGGAAGTTTTGAAATCTCCTTCATTGGAACTTTCAAGGAAGTATGTAGTCATTAGTCCAATTAAGGTTTAGGAACAATGTATCCTGTATCTGTGCAGAGGCTTGCACTAAAATATGAATTCTGTTCCAACCCTACATTTCTAAGGGACCTCAATGCCTTCACCACTGCAACCATCTGAGATTAGTCTATGACAGAGGCAGGCAATTATTTTGGGCGGAGGGTGCCTTACTGAATTTTGGCAAGTCATCAAGGGCCACATGACAGGCAGCCAGGGGCAGATAAATATAAATTTTCTAAATTTTTCAGGGGCCCCAAGGGCCGGCTAGAATGGCCTGGTGGGCCACATGCGGCCTGTGATCCGCATTTTGCGCATCCCCGGTCTGTGAACTAAAGGAAGGCCTAAATCTTAGAAAATCTGCATCTCAGTAGAACTAATAAAATCACTTAAAGTTCCTGGTTATTCATAGCAGAGTTGTTAAAGATCCATATACTGCCTTTCTACAGCAAAACACCTTCTATAATTCCATAAGCTAGTTGACACCTATACTCCCCATTAAGCAAAGCCATAACAAGCACTTTTGGCACCTGGGGCAGGGCTTGGGGGAGGGAGAAGGGAAACGAACCCCAGAATTAAGGTGCCTGTTTGGTGCCGTCTCTAAAACTGGTGCTGAGGACTAGTGCCCTGCTCTGGTACTTCTATATATGCTACTTCTAGCAGTACCAGAAGCATTAAGATTGTCTAGCACATCTCTGTATTGGTTATGCCACTCTACGTGTCACTGGACTACACAACTAGCTTCTGCACAAGGAAAAAGATGTGGTTCTACATTAACAGCATGGAGGTTCATATTTTGTAATTTTTAAAGCTCAAGTCACAATATCCTATGGAATTAGTTAAAAAGCTCTTTACCCCCCAAAAAAAGAACAAATGAAACTAATAGAAAAGCTGTGGGTATCAAGAGAATACAGACAAAAATAACATGAGCACCTTAACACAAGGATTTTAGTTTTAAATGGTTACATACACACAACCTTAAACTGTGAACAGTTCCTTTAAAACATTTAACTCTATCTTGGCCCTAAAAGTATCAGACTGAACAAGACTAGCAGTATAACACCTCTCAAATTTAACACCTTCATGCTGAATACATAACAAATGAGACATGTTGCATACAAAAGAAACTTTTACTAAGTATTTATCCATTAAATTGTGTTGCCTACTGATTACTGAAACAAAAGTAAGTGCAAGTGCAAACAGTAACATATTCATTCAATGATACTTTGTGTATGCCATAGATCAAGCAAGCATGACTGATTACAACTTAATAGGCATGGATATACATGTCAGCTTGTGTACTACAGTGCATTAGTTAGATAAATGGTATGACAAGAAGTAGATTCAAGCCTGATTGAATTACATTTTACCTAAACAAACATACCACTCTGTCTATCTACCTATATAGTAATATAAAAATATACATTTAACTTTAATTATACAAATATATTATATTTTACTATACATTTTTAACTTATATTATTCAGTTCAGTATACAGATACACGTCTTTTATTGGAAAAGCGTGCTTATCAAAATGCTTCTCTAAGCATAACCAGAGTTTTATATGAGGACCCCTAATGTCCTTCCTGGTTCCCGTTTTGTAATAAAAAAGTCAAAGTCCTGGGCACTGAGGCTGAAGAAACTTTAACTTTTGTCTTTTGACAGATACACAGCAGAATACCGTTCCAGTCTTTGAATTAGCAGTAAGAGGAATTTTGATGTTAATAGCGTGTGAAGTGTGCTGGGTCAGACACTCAAAACAGTATTATAAATGCTTAAATACATAGATTTGAAGGCCATAAGAGGCCTATTATGATAATCTGATTAGATCTCTTACATAGAAGCCCAATAATTTCACCCAGTAATTTCTACAATGAGCCTATGCCTTCTTGGAGCTACAGCATCAAATTCACAAAAATACTCTCTCTCTCAAGACTAAGCAAGAGTGACTTCATCCTGCCTCAGTGCAGAAAGGTGAGTAATCACTTGTCATTTTCACCACTAACCACAGAATTATACCTACTTGAACAGGGATCTTCCACCACCAGTAAAAAATAATTAGGAATATTGTGTTACTTCAGGTAAAAACAAATTGTTATATACTAGCAAGTGATAATTTTTCAGGTAGGGTCATGGCATATAGTAGAGAACACTTGGTGCTATTAGTAGCGAGGGTCACTTAGTTAGAATTTGATTACACAATTTATTACATTCTGTTTTCTGTTTGCATGCCATATGCTAGTACTTTATCAAGCATGGGAATTTTAGTATACCTAATGTTTCCATTTACTATTATTTGGAATCTTATGATGTAGGTGCATTGGGTTTGGGGTTATTGTTTGGATCTCAAAGCCTTTAAAAACAATACAGTCCTTAAACACAGTTCACAAGGGGATGACTCAGTCCTGAGGTCTCCTCCCAAATCCTGAGAAGATGCTGTAAGCTTTGTGCTGTTCCCTGAGCACCACAGTCCAATATTCCTTCTCTTCCTCATGTGAGCTCCCTCTCCTGGTCTCAAGGATGTTACCTCCAGCCTTGTAGCCCTGGGGTTTTTGCCAGACACTGAGAGAATCTTTGGCCCAGTATTGCAACCACTAGCCAAACAACCATTCAAAGCCCCCCTCTCTGCTTGACTCAAGCTCCCTTCCCTACCATCCCTTAGCTTCCTGTGGCCAGCTGCTAATCTGCGTTAGCTGCTCAGTCCTCCAGGGCAGCCTGCAATCAGGCTTTACTGTCCAAAGCTGGGCTGTAGTCCTTGTAGGCTCCTACAGCTGGGAGTGTGCAAGTTGTTGCAGGCTTCTACCAGTCAGCCTGCTACAACAGGTTATCAAATTTACTTATCCCTTCTCATATAGAAAGGACTCAAGATGCATTAAAAGCCTTGGCAGATTGAGCAGGCCCTATGATGTACTGTCATGAGTGAACCTGGGTTATTTAAGTTATCAGCAGTATTGAATACATCAGAACAAATTTGGAACAAAGTTTAAAGATATGGATTCAACATGTCCAATGTTTAAGGGATCAAGCACACAGTTCAAATGTGAACTGCCACAGAGCAGAGAAAGTGAGGCCAGGGAGAAAAGTGTCAGTTTCCAAAATTATTCAGAGATGCCCCAAGGCACTATAACAATTTTGTAATGTAGGACTGGCAAGGTGGTTTTTCATTTATTTAAAGGACAGTGTGGAGGGTCCCCCCCCCAACCACCCTGCTTTTTTTAAAAATATAAATAATCTGATAGTTGATTAAGGTAAGCAGATACCTCAGGTAATGCTCTGAGTACAATGTCCACAAACTGACAGAAAGGTAATTCCTTAAAGTAAATCAAGGGTGTAGGTTGTGGCCATATTGGTTTAAGGACATAGAAAGACAAGGTTTTTTAGGTAAATCTGATATTTTTTATTAGACCAACTCAAATAGTTGGACAAATTCTTCTTAGCAAGCTTTTTTGTGTTTAAATACCCTTCATGAGGCTGAGGAAGCATCTGCAGTTGGTGTGCATGCTTCCTGGATGGAATGAATAGTAAAGAAGCCAGAGGTTGGTACGCATGCAAGGAAGCCAGTCAGTGAAGATGGAAATTTGAGGAGTCAGCAGGTGAGAGAGAGTCTTGGGCGGGGGAAGAGGAATGAATGTAGCTGATAAATAGTGGAAAGGTACCTGGGGTCTCAGATATTAGGCAGGTTATGATGTGTCATAAATCCAAAGTCTATATTTAGTCCATGGTTTTTTGTATCCAGTAGGTTGATGGAGTGGAGATCATAGGTTTGCCTGTAAAAAGTGTTTTGTAAATTCCCTTTGAGGATCAGGACTGAGAGATTGGAGAGAGAGAGTGGTTTTCTTGTGAGAATTGTGCCCCCACAGGTAATTGGGTATTTTTGTCTTTGATAGATTGCTGGTGTGCATTCATTGTTTGTTCTCTCCTACGTATTTTCCATCAGGGTATTTAGTGCATTGGATGAGATGGATCTTACAGCAGTACCTCCAGCAATGTAACGACTCCCCAGGTACCCCTCCACTATTTACCAGCTACATTCATTCCTGCCCTCAACCTGTTCCTCACCCACCAATGCCTCAGTTTACATCTTCACTGACTGCCTGTCTTACATGCCTCTGGCTGCTTTACTATTCATTCAGTCCACACACCAGCTACACAGGCTTCTTCAGCCTGATGAAGGGTATTTATACCCGAAAGCTTGCTAAGAGGAATTTTTCCAACTATTTGAAATTGTCTAATAAAAGATATCAGATATACCCAAAGAACCTTGTCTACTTAAAGTAAATCACTCATTCATAATGATGTATATAAAAACTGACAACTAACTAAAGTAGATAAAGCAAATGAGGCTAAATTACATTTGCAAATTAACCAAAAGCCAAATTTAATAGAATTTATGTTACTCTATTGTACTGCAATATAGCCCAATACAATACACAAAGTTACACTTAGTAAAGAGCTTCATCATTATCTCTGGATAAGAATTAGATTAAAGCTTAAGGGAGACATTTTACAAAGTGCTGCTGCCACATACCAGGTTTCTGTACTAACAGTGGGTAATGTAAACAAAGACTATTAAGGGTAGAAGAATGAAACATTATGCATTTCTTTTTACATTTAAACAAAAGCTGCTGCCCAAGTCCTGTGGCACAGCTTAGGCATGAATCACAAAGTCTCCTTTAGACAGACTGAGCATGAGGGATACATGTGCACTTCTTCATGCATGTTGATGCCCCAAGCATTTATCAGCTTCCATCACCAAAAATGTGTGTCTCCAGGCACTTGATAATCACTTGGGGAAGACAGTTAAAACTTCCTAATACTTGAGAATACTTGTTTTTAAGAGACAACTGATCACTTCATGGATCAACGCATACAAATTCTCAGTGTAGGTACTGATTGAAAATTATACAAGTGTAAATGAGAAAAAACAAAGCAGCAGCAGTCCTAAATATAAGCTGCCTCTTCCCAAAAATTATAAGTCATCTAACCTCCTTACTGTTCTGAGAAACTGACCACTTCTGGCCACAAAACACCAGAAAAAACAGTCCTTCCCTCTGCCCACATGGCCAACTCTTTAGTCTAGCTCTTAGTATTTTCTCAGTTGTTTGCTATATATTGCTCTCTGACCTTGCCCCATATCACTGTTCCTCAGTCCATTCAAATCACAGCTGGTAAAATAGTATTACATATCCACCACACACCATTCTTCAGAATCATTTCCTGGCTTTTGAAATTGGGAAAGGAGAAAAAAAAGCAGCAAGGAAAAGAACACAAGTTGGCACCAGAAAGCTTCACTGCTGCAGTAAAAATACTAGAAGGAAAACAAGGTTTCCTGTAGTTCCGTATTAACTTGTTTTGATTGTAAGATCTCAGGCCTTCGTATAAATGTGTCATTTAGTACTTGATGAATGAGAGTGCAATACTATTTTCTACATTTATTCACAGCACTCATACACTTATCTGATCATGGATTTTTGCCTACTTTAGTTCCTGACTCAGTATTTCTGCTTTGCTCTCAGCAGCAGTCATTTTCTAGGTTCCTCTATTGCTCTTTGATTAGGTACTTTAGGTTGATATTGTATTTTATTCAGCTACACAATTACAAGATCTGGATAGTGAAATTTTATTCCAATACTGTGGGCTCACTTACTGCTTATAATTCATGACCACAGTTACCAAATATCATAGGCTTGAAATGAATCTCAATTTGATTTCAATCCCCTACCTACTTGGCCAAACATAGAATCATAGAAAATGAAGGTTGGAAGGGACCTCAGGAGGTCATTTAGTCTAACCCCCTGCTCAAACCAGGACCAGATCATCACCAAATGTGTCATCCCAGCAAAGGTTATGTCTAACCAGATTTTAAAAACCTCCAAGGATGCAGATCCTACCACCTTCTGGGTAACCTGTTCCAGTGCTTTATTACCCTCCTAGTGAGAAAGTTTTCCCTAATATTTAACCTAAACTTCCCTTGCTGCAACTTGAGACCATTGCTCCTTGTTCTGTCATCTAACACCTAGGTCCTTTTTTGCAGAGCTGCTGCTTAGCCAGTTGATCCTCAGCATGTACTGGTGCACGGGATTGTTCTGTCCTAAGTGCAGGATGTTGCACTTGTCTTTACTGAACCTCATGAGGTTTCTTTTGGTCCAATTCTCCAATTTGTCAAGGTCTCTCTGAACCCTACCCTACTCTCCAGCATATCCACTACTCTCCCCAGCTTTGTGTCATTGTTGAACTTGCTGACAGTGCATCCCAACTAGTCATCAAGGCTATGACTACTACCCTCAGAGCCTGATGATCCAGCCAGTTTTCCATCCATTTTCAGTCCATTCCTGTAACCCATACTTCCTTAGCCTGCTTGCAGGAATATTGTGAGAGACCTTATCAAAGCCTTGCTAAAGTCAAGGTATATCACATCCACTTCTCTCCCCACATTCACAGAGCCAGTCATCTCATCATAGAAGGCAATCAGGTTGGTCAGGTATGACTTTCCTTTGGTGGCTGTTCCTAATCACCTTCTCCTCTTCCAAGTGCTTAGAAATTGATTCCTTGAGGACCTGCTCCATGATTTTTCCAGGGACTGAGGTGAGGCTTACCAGTCTGTAGTTCCCTGGATCCTCCTTCTTCCTTTTCTTAAAGATGGGCACTATATTTTTTCCCAGTCATCCAGGACCTCTCCCAATTGCCATGACTTTTCAAAGATGACAGTCAGTGGCTTTGCAATCACATCAGCCAACTCCCTCAACACAACTGGGTGCATCCCATCCAGCCCCATGGACTTGTACACATCCACCTTTTCTAAATATTCCCTAACCCATTCTTCTGCCACTACTGGCTATATGATTAGGGCAGATTAAGGTAGTACTTGTTATTACAGGTACTACACTGTCATTGTGGTGCATTAATGAACCTGCAGATGTGCCCACTGTGCTATATACCTGCTTCTTGAGTACCAATAAATTATGTATTACATTATTTTTAACCTAGATTTAGTAAGCAGTAAATAGTGTGAAGTCACATAAGCAAGACACATGGAATACTGTTGAGTCCTGTCTACAAGTGTACATAAAGTATAGGAAAAAGTCTCTTACAGTAGTAAACAGGAATATTTGAGATAAATTGCATGCTAGACCCTACATGCCACAGCAATCAACACGACCTAAAATGCCAAATAAATAAAGTTCTCTGCTATGTTATAAATTAAGGATATATTCTCAAGCTACAAGTCTCTGTAGCCAAGAAAACTTAGACAAACAGCCTGCTACAGTGTGAAGTATGTTCATTGCTAATGTTACAGAAGTGATATACAATTATAGCTCAAGAAACAGTCAAAAGTTGATTGTTTGTCAGCTTTCTTTCAGTAGAAGTTTCCCCTCTAACTTGGTTGACTTTTGGCATGCTGGACATTACCTCTTTCAAATACCAGATTAAGAAATATGTTAAATAGAAAGCAATTAAGAATGTTTGATGGCTACCTAGAAACTGAGACTGCTGTGTTGAACTGGACTAGTGGTTTCTGTTGTTCAGCAGACAACCTCAGTAATAACCAATTCATACTTCAGAGGAGGACTTAAGACATTCCATAAGAGGCACTTACTGCCTTCCCAAAGGAAATATTTCCATTGAAGCCTATTCACTTGGAAAGAGTACTGCTCTTCTCAAGATCATGCTGAACACAGTTAAAAAGGAAAATGGGTACATCAGGTGAAACAGTCATAAGCATGACGTTTCTTTAAAAGCTCAAAGCATCACTGCATTGTGACAGCAATACAACTGATGGGTCCTAAACTGAGGCCTCTTGAAACCTCAGTCTAATAACCATGCCATCTTAAACTAAGAACTTCCACATGAGGAAATCAGTTCTGCACAGGTCCAAATTTTCAAAGCAGTCTAGATTATACTTTTCAGGACAAGGGGATAAAAAAAATCTTGTACACATGCACAGAAATGCTAACTTGTAGTTTTTTATTATAACAAAAGGTAAGCCAAGAAGCTGCAGTACCAAACCAAAGGATAAACTTTTTGGAATGCTGACAAACGCTGTTATGAGGAACGCAAAATGAATGTGAAATGATATACAATGATTTTTTTTTTTTTTTTTTACCACTTGAGATATCTGAAAATAGAGCAGTACTGAGTAATACTGTAACAATTGTTCTGCAAACACTCAGGCCATCATTTGCTCAGCAGTAGGTCACATGGTTGATCTGTGGACTTTACAAGCTGTTTTACTGAGACAAGAGATGTTTGCCAGGACACCAGGGAACATCACCTTTTGTAATAGAAACTGGAGGAAATTCCATTTTAAAACTCTAACTTGGATCAAAGCTCTGCATCAGCTTTCTTCCATACCACACACTGACACACAAGCATACCTTCTCCAGTGTCTTGTGTGAGTTGCTTAAAGCAGGCTGGCTTAAGTTGGTGGCAGGTGCTCAAACATCTCCAACTTCAGGTTTTCTCCTCAGAAAAAGCAATGTGGGATGGGCAGGGGCAGGGGTAGGGTGTAAAAACTAAGAGGAGGTCAGAACTTTCCACTTCAGTCAGGTAAAAGCAGTGTGTTAATAGCAGACAGATCAGATGCAATATTGCATTCAAGTTCTAAAAATCTTAGCTCGATTTGCCTTGAGCACCACTCCAGCTACTTACATACAGCAATTTCACTTTTGAACTTTGAAATTGGGTAGGCAGGGCTAACTGTTTAATTTATTTATTTTACTTGCATGCAGCCTGATGGAGGCCAGCCCACTCCATTTTGGTGGCATTTGTTTTAAAAAGGATTTAAGTGAGACTCCCATTTATAAGTAGTAGACCCATGACTCTTTCCTCCACTCTGGTCGCAAAACACACATACTTACAAGAACACACAAGAAAATAGAAGCAGGATTAAGCTTGTGGATTGTGGTTTAAATTCATGCTTAGGACAGCAAGTGCAACCTCCTCTGCTTTCCCCCCACAAACTTTGAAACAGAGGTACTCAAAAAAAGAAAAGGTGCACCAGAACTAACTTGACAATTGTAAAGGGAAGCAGAACTAAGAACCGACTAGAAACAATAAGGATTAAACCTCACTGTTACATTCCTAAATAAATGGGCAAGCAGTTGATGCTTTCACCAACAAGGCATATTTGAGTATTTTTAAAAGTATATAAGTCAATTCTATAGTCTAACAGGCATCACCAAACACACACAACCTGCAGACCCTTATAATTAAACCAAAGGGTTTTTTTTTTAATCCAAAAACAAAAAACATTGAATATTTTTTTCTTTTCTTCACAAACTAATTTTCCCCCCAGTTTTCCTTTTGGGTAGTGAACCAAAGAAACCAGCATTTGTTTACACAGGTCTAGTACTGATTGACCATTGTGTGGGGGATGAAGCAAGTTCTTCAGGAAGGCTGCTAAAGACTTGTTAGTCTGACCTCAATAGCAAGCAAGGCTTTCAAGAGATGTTGAAGGAAGAAACTGAATAAGGAGATGGAGGTAACAGAAAATTGGATAAAATGTTATGCACAGCAAAGGAGACTATGTAAGACAAACCTAATAGCTGTCTTGCATAACCCAAAAGCTTTTGTCTTCTTCATAACAAAGGAAGAATAGTAGATCTCATCTATCTAGGCATCAGTTCTAAGTGACAGAGGATTACTACAAATACGATAAAAGGAACTCTATGGGGTAGGTAAATGGCTAAACAGGAAACAACTGGTTGTGGTGTTAACAGGTGAGCTATTGGCCTGGAGGAAAGTTACTAGCAGAGGTCCTCCGGGATGAATCTGGGAACTGATCATGCTTAATATTTCCATTATTGGTCTTGTAAAAGAAGTATGCGCGTGGAATCCTGAAATTTTCTGATGATACGGAAATTAGGAGGGATCAAGATTTACATACAGAAAGCTGGATGACCATAAAAATTGGTATCCTAGTTATGGGATAAAATTCAATAGTACAAAATGAAGTTGGGAACTAAAAAAATTAAGTTCTTCTACAAGCTAGGCACTTATCAATTGAAAACAGAAGCCAAGAACCTAGGCACCCTAGTGTATCACATAATTATGACAAGCCGATAGTTTGATGCATGTGTAAAAAGGCAAAGATGATCCTTGAATTTATCAAGAGCAATATTGATGCCATTGCACAAGGCCCTGATAAGACAAGGGGTGAATGCAAGTATTACATTTCTGTCAGTGGAAATCCTAAGTGTACAAGCCTTCAAACAGTTCCTACCAGGGCAAAAGTGGTAAGTCCAGTAAGAAAAAACAACACCTATCACTTTCAGTGAAGTATAGGTGGCCTCCAGTAAAGTTTCTCCTGGAGAAACCAACACTTATCTCTTCATTAAAAGAGAAGTGTACATTTCAGAGATGCTAGGGTCAGAAGGGACATCAACAGATCATTGAGTCTGACCCCCCACCTAGGCAGGAAAGAGTGCTGGGGTCAGATGACCCTAGCCAGCTTTCTTGGATACCCCTGTGTAAGGGCAGTTAGGACACACAAGGCCTTGAACTTACAAGCTTTTGGGCAAAGACTCAGCACACAAGCCCCTATGCCAGAGAGGAAGTAACTCATACTCTTATCTCTCTACTGTAAGGGCCATGCATTAGAATCCCGGCATCCCAGCATTCATTCCTCTGTCTTCCCCTCCACTCCCCAGGAGGCTGTCAGACTCAGTTAGACTGCTGCTCCATCCAAGCACAGAGCTAGCCCCTCCCCCTGTCAGCCTTGAAGCCAGTGTTGCCAAGTATACAATAATCGTCATATTTGTACAATAATTTCAACTCTCAAACAATTTATGATCAATAATTGTAAAATTTCAAAACGTATGATAATTTTGAGGCAGCTAATTGATGCAGCATATGCAAAAACCAAGTCACTCTTAGGGAGTCTTAACTGACTTTTGGATTTCACCACTTTCTTATGACTGCTTGGCTCATAATAAAAGAAATGCTTCAATTTTGATGACCCCTTTCTCACTTACTCATTGGCAACTTACAGAGAGCAATATAAAATAAATAAGAGTTATTTGCATATGCATACTTATTTGTATATTTTTAGTGTATGATCATTTTTCAGCAATTACAATAATTTTGAGCTTCCAAAATGATAATTTCATATTTAAAATCTGGTGATGCTGCATGGAGCTGGAAAAGCTCAGTCCATCTCCACAGTCCTGGGACTGTACAGCTATTAATTTCTACCTCCGAGCACACATGAGAAAGCAACCTATCAGCACCTGACCTGAGCCGACCCTCCAGCACCAGCACCCTCAACTCACCAGCATCTGCCCTAGACACTGACTGATCTGCTCTCATCCCCATCGTTCCTGGAGCCTTCAGACCCTTCCACCATGGACCCAAACCCTACATGAAAGGCTGATTTAGGCCCAAGGAGAGGAAGTCTTACAGCTCTGTGTATGTCCAGAGCTGGGTCTATGTAGTTTGGGGCTGGCAAGTGGGGTTTAGCTGATCCAGGTACCATCATGGACCCAAAGTATCTAGACCCCAGTCCCTCATACCCAGATCAGGCAGCACCCAACCAACCCTGACCAGACTCACCCGACCCAAACTGAAACAGTGTCTGTCAACTGGTGCCAGATGGGTAGGGGTAAGAGTAAGGATCCACTGTGGACTGCTGGAGGGAAAAATCAACAGGCTTGAAAAGACAGCAGACCTGCTCTGGTTCTACCATCTGAAAGCATGCAGCTGGGAGAGAGGAAAAGTGGGTGTCATGTGGATGGGGTCATGGTGTCTGCCTCAAGAAATATTTCCACAACCAAAATGAATCCACTTTCAACAACACTTCAACCTTTGACAATATAGAGAAAAAGATCAACCACAAAAAAACCCCCAAAACCACCAGATTAGACACTTCACAGTAGCTTAAATTCAAACCTTTACTGCTATATTGACTGCTTCAGGGAAAGAATGAACAATGAAATATTCAACACCACATGCCACCATGACAATCTCTCCCTCCCAAAGAGAAGGGTATAGAATCCCTAAGATCCAACCACCATATAGTAATAAAACCAGTGGATAAAGGAGGAGCTATAGTTATCTTTAACCATGAAGACTACATAAAATAAGCCAACAGACAACTCTGACACCACTTACTACAAAAAAAGTAGAGGATGATCCTATTCCCCTTTTCACTTTGAAACTCAAAACTACTATCAGATCATTTCCATCAGCAACACTCTCCTAGCCAGCATGGGCATTACGTTACTAGCTTATATACAAACATCCCACACAAGGATGGCATCCAAGCCTGCCTTACATAAGAGCAAGATTAAGACTCAGAGTACAGAACCAAATATATTACTGAATGTATACACTTCATCCTTACACACAACAACTTCATTTTCAATAACCAACACTTCCTCCAGACCACAGGCACAACTATGAGCATCAAAATGGCCCCACAGTATGCCAACCTTTTCATAAGCTACCTGGAAGAAAAAATTACTCAAGGACTAAACCATCAAACCTTTGCTATACTTATTGATGACATCATCATTTGGACAGAGAACTTGCTTGTTGAATTTGTGATGGAAATCAATCAGACATTGCATCACCCTTCCATCAGATTACCTCTTGAATACTCCAACATCAACATTTCCTGTTTAGACATGATGGCCGCTATGCAGAATGGTAAAAAACAGACCACCATATACAAGAAACCCATGGACCAACAAACATATCTGCACAGAACCAGCAATCACCCTAAACACACCAAGAAAGCTGTAATATATAGCCAAGCCCTTCAATATCACTAAATTTGCACTGAGAACACCCGTTATCATCACCTCACAAATCTCAAAAGGGCTTTCACTAAACTAGGACACTCCAGAAAGATAGACTGTACTTTTGAAAAAGCTACCCAGATACCATGTGAAGAATTACTGCAGTACATAAAAAAAAAACAACCCATGAAATCGCACACCACTGGTTATCACCTGTCATCCTTCTCTGGAACCTATCCAGAAAATTGTCAAACATCTGAAACCCATACTAGAAGAAGACCCAAATCTTAAAGAGATTTTCCCAGAACCACCCAACCTAGCCTTCAAACAAGCACTGAAGGTCAGTAACCTCATCAACCTTATCACCAGAAGCAAATTTCCTACAGCTCAAAGTGCACTGAAAGGATCCAGACCAGGCCATGACAAGAAATGTAAAAGCTGTCAACACATCTCCACCACCCCCACAATTCCTACATCCCACAACAGAACCACCAGCATTTCTGGATCTTACACCTGTACCTCTAGGCATGTAATATATCTCATCCAGTGCAGCAAATGCTCTGATGGAAAAATATGTAAGAGAAACCAAACAACAACTGTGCACCAAAGATGAACTAACACAAAGAACACTCAGTTT
>NW_017729032.1:257045185-257046299 GCF_001723915.1 Gavialis gangeticus | reverse complement strand
AGAACCACCAGCATTTCTGGATCTTACACCTGTACCTCTAGGCATGTAATATATCTCATCCAGTGCAGCAAATGCTCTGATGGAAAAATATGTAAGAGAAACCAAACAACAACTGTGCACCATAGTGAATGTACACAGAAAATCTATCAAAGAAAAAAATACCCAGTTACCTGTGGGGGCACATTTCTCACAAAAAAACAACTCTCTCTCCAATCTCTCAGTTCTAATCCACAAAGGGAATTTACAAAACACCTTTCATAGACAAGCCTATGAACTTCATTTCATCAGTCTACTGGATACAAAAAAAATCATGGACTAAATATAGACATTGGATTTAAGACACATTATAATCTGCCTAACATCTGACTTCCCAGGTAGCCTCTCCATTGACTACAGCTGCATTCTTTCCCCTCCCCCACACCTGTCTCTCATCTATTGACTACCTCAATTTATATTTAACTGACTGGCTTTCTTGCATATGCACTGGCCTCTGGCTGCTTTACTACTCCATCTAGGAAGATCACAGACCAACTGCAGATGTTTCTTTTGCTTGATGAAGGGTATTTGTACCTGAAAGCCCTTTCAAAGAATAATTTTTCAAGCTTTTTGAGTTGGTCTAATAAAAGATATGAGATTTACTCAAAGAGCCTTGTCTGCAAAGCATGCTGGGATACATGTGCAGGAGGCCCCGGTTCAGTGGTGTCAGCAGCATAGACTGTCTTCAGAACACCCAGCCAAGCCCTGTAACTTTTACATAGGGCTTGGCTTGACTAGTAGGTTTTTCTATCAGGAAAAAAAATATATATATAGTTTTCTTGGATCTTTTGAATGCCTGTATATATCCTATGAGAAGTACAGTGGTCATCCATGACTAAGAAAAATCAAGTGCAATAAGTATAGTGAATGGCTATTAGGATGATCAGAGGAATGAAAAGCTTAGTATATAGGAACTAGGAAGATAAGTTTAGTTTGTTGAATCTAGTAAAAACACAATTGTGATGGCAGGGGCGAGAGAGAGAGAGAGAGACCTTCTATATGTACGCAAGGAAGAAACACCAGAAAAAAGAGAAAGAAAATCAGAACAGCAATGTTATATTGCAAGAACCATGGCTCG
>NW_017729032.1:257034320-257040185 GCF_001723915.1 Gavialis gangeticus | reverse complement strand
ACAATGTTTTTACAAAACAAATGAATTGGCTTAAACTAGGTTCCTGGCCATTAGAGCAACAATGTTACGAAACACTTTACTGGAAGGAAGTTCAGGACACAAAAAGACCCTAGAGTTTTTTGTTTGTATGTATAGGCAGTGGAAGGTTGCAGGGCTAACAGGGCTTAGCCCCTCAAAACTTGCGGCAGTGGCAGGGCCACAAGGCAGCCTGGCCACAGGCTTCCAGTGGGTGCAGCAGGGGGGAGGTGGGGAGGAAAGCGGGTGCAGCGGTGAGGGAGGGAGTGGGGTTTGGACTAGGGGAGGGGCAGGTGCTGGCCACCCGTGCACAGCAGCCGTTCCTGGAGCAGAGCCATGCGGGCAGTCTCTGCCACGCCTCCTTCCCTCCAAAAGAGGGGAGCTGTAGGGTGAGGCAGTTGTTGCACAAGAAGAAAAAGGTAGCAGGGGGTACAACATGTTTGGTGGCCCATACATGGGCCAAACTAATGACCTTGGCATTATTAGCACCACGCTACAACCAACAGAGCTAACTGGTCACTTGCCACGCCCTCTGCCCCTTCCCACACAGACTTACCTGCTGGTGGGGTGTGCACATGCACACACGTGCTCAGCCCCCTCAACCTTTTTTTCCCCCCTCTTTCTTCACCTATGTTTGTTTGCTTGTTTCTTCCATCTGCAGTTTAAAAGTATTAGTATTCCATGATACGATACCTGTAGTAGCAGGGACTAGACTATCCAGCAGATCTATTCCAGGCCAGTGTTCACCTCTAGTTTAAATGGAAACCTCAAGGCTTGCTGCAGAGTTCTGTTTCTAGGCTCTGGTGGCAAAGCGTATCCTTTCAAAGATTAGCCACGTTTTTCAGACACTTCATATAACTATTTTTCAGCAAAGCATTTCTTTACCTTAAGTCTCTTGAAGACCACGACATCAAGTCACAGGCTCCAATATTTGATTATTTCAGTGGACCAATTTTAAAAATAAATTGTTTCACAATGGACTTGAAGATTTTAACATGTGCCTATGGCCTGAATAAGACTTGAACACATGCACAAAAAGATTAAAAATAAACTGGATTTCTCTGCATAAAAATTGCCAAAAATATTTATTTTGGGTTATTCAAGAATTGTTTTAAAATTTGTTTCCATACAGAGCATCACAAACAAGAAATTCAAAAATAACTGATTTTTAGAAAGCAAAGTTGAAATCTCATTTGTTTTAAAAGACTGACAATTGATTGATTTAATTTTCCCACTTTTCCTTTTTCCTAGAAAAAAATTCTAGAAAGCATCAGATATTTGCAAAAATACACAAGCCCATAATCCAAAAACACACACAACCATTTCTGACCTAATTGCATATTCTAAAGAATCCTAGTTCAAAGAAATTTCCCTGCCCAACTCAACCGATCAACGTTTTACAATATGTTCAACCTAAGCATTTCCATTTATAAATCATTTCCTTTTTCTAATGTCTCCCTTGCTCTATTGTATTTTTAATGATGAAGGAAAAGATTGCTTTCTGCTTCTTCCATTCAGAACCCTGACTCTTTATTCAGCTGCTGTGGTGCTAAATTTAAGTAGGGGAAGCAGAGGTAGCCTTCTTCTGCTTCTGTCAATGCATCTGACAGACGCTAGAAGAAACACACAGTGGTAGCTTTCAGATTGTTTTAGATATGTATAGTTCTCAAAAGGATGCCCTACTGCTTCTAAACAGGTAGAGAAATACCATTTTCCTTCTCTAGTATGAAATTCCTGTAAAAGACCTTCATATGCAACACTAAAGGTGTTTCTGCTCTGATGCCTGCTGGAAAATAAGCTGGGCTTATTTCATCAGGAACTAAATTGCTGCTTTTATATTAAAATTTTGTCCTCAAGTTTTTGTTATTCATCTGTGGATACTGCTATATTTAATTCTGCCTGTAAAAATCTCACGCTATTCTAAATAAGGGACAACTGATTAAATAGCACAAAAATGCAGGCACGCATAAGATGGCATTTGCTTTGTGCAAATTATATTTAAGTCTTTATATTTGATTTACACAGAATTCCTTTGCTTACATACTTCTGTCCTGCATTCAAACATTTGTCTTGCTATCTCAACTATACAGTTGGTCCAAGAAAAGATATCACCCTAAGAAATCCTTGCCTCTTGAATAATTTCTGGAACATCATGGCTACAATGTCTCTCTCACACTGCTTTGCTCACCATTCAAATTTATTTTTTGTTGTACACGTCTTCTGTACTTAGGATCCCTTTAAATCTGCAAGGCATACTCATAACAAGGGGGCAATAGAAGTAGCTTAGCATTAGCAGTTAGTTAGTATTCAGTACCCAGGCAAAATGCTTGCACTAGTAGAATTATTCAGTGCTAATGGGTTCAATAAAATAGTAACCCAGATTATAGTAAGTAGAGATCCTTTTCTTACCTGGTAATCCTGGGAGGATTTTTCTTCTACAAGAGCACGAAAAAATATTCAAGTGAAACTTTTCTCTCAAATTTAGCGTTGAGACGCAAAGCAGTAATATAACAGCAGCATTAATTCATCCTTTTCACAAAATGTTTTTCCTTAGTCTTATACATGAAGTTAACTGTAACTGTACAAAGCAGTAAAAGCTTCTTTTAAAATAGTGTCTAAGCAACAGTTTTAATTTATCAACCAGTTCATGTTTTCAAGTGTTAGGCATGGCACCTATCTAATCTAAGCTAGTGCCTTGGAACAGATGAACTTTGTCACCTTCAAAGATTACTAAGCCTAAATCAGGAAATTAAACTCCCTTTCATAGCAGCACTTGTCCTTATCAGCTTCTCACTAGATTTGGTACTAAGGGGAAAGGTTTTTTGTTTGTTTGCTTTTTTTAAAGCAAAAAAGAAAAAACTAAACACACACATTCGGCTTTTTTATTTTGATGAAAGCTTTATCCCATGTCTCCTTATGTTTAAATTATCCACAAAGAAAAATCTAGCTTCACAACAGTTATTATGACTAGACTAATTATATCTCCGAACAAAAAGTCATCCATTTAAATTATAAAGATGCTGTATATTGTTTTGATGTCTGTACAGTATTAGAATAGCAAATCCCCGAGAAGTAGGGCTGAAAGGGACCTTCAGAGGTCATCTCTGCATGAGGCAACTCCCTGCCTTAGGCAGGATTGTCACAGGGCGGGGACCCAGGAACGGCTGTGATCTCCCCTGGTGCCCCTACCATGCCAAGTTGCTGGTCCAGCACCCTCTTTCTCGCCCGCCATGACTTTGCTGTTTCCTTAAGATTAACGGGAGGCTACCTTACTTGGACCCTTGGACCCGGTGCTCTTACTCTACCGGTCCCAGCTGTGTACCAGATGAATTTGGTGCCCTAACCCTATGGGCATCGCGTGCTTCCAACCTCCCCTGTAGCATGCCCCAAGCCTCGCAGATGTACTGGATGTTCTCGTATCTCTACTTGTCTTGGTGACCCCTCCCGGGTTGTCTCACTCTTATGCTCACCCCCTCCGGGGCCTCTCAATACATATATGCACCCTCGCCAGGGCCTCTCAATACATATACGCGCCCTCGCCAGGGCCTCTGTATAGCTCGCCCTCTCTTTGGGGTCCCGCGATAGGTTCGCCCCCTCTCTGGGACTCCCCTATGTAGCTCGCCCTCTTCAGGCTCTTACCCACGCATCCGCCCTCACTGGGCTCTTACCCGTGCACTCGCCTTCATTGGGGCTTCTCCATATGTAGCTCACCCTCCTTCTGGGGATTCTCATATAGAGGCAGCGCCCCCACTGGGCCTGTCTCCCTGCGCTCACGCGCTCTCACCCACACCAGGGTTTCGTCGCCCGCACTTCTCACAGTAGGTTACCCCACTGGGGTTTCGTCGCCCACGCTTCCCACGTTTGGGGCTCAGGTGGCCTGTAGCCGTGCCTGGCCCCCTGACTCGTCTTCTGGGTCGTATGCCCTGCTTGGGCTCTACCCCCCGATACTGCCCCACTGGGCTGGGGTCGGGACACCCCACTAGCTCTGCCCGATGTTGCCCCACTGGGCTAGGGTCAGGACACCCCACAACACCGCGCCACCCTACAGCACACCACCTGCTGTGCCCTCCTTGGCACCAGGAACCCCCACACTATTGGGGCACTCCCCTGAGGCCTCCTCCTTCCCTTACAGCCTCACCCGGTCCTCTGGTATATGCACGCGCCCCAACAGAAACTCAAAGCCATAAGCCACCCGGCTATAACACAAAAATAAGCCTCTTGGCTATAACATACGTTCAGCGCCGCCCTGGCTACTTCTCATCTCAGCCAGGGTTCTCTCCACCCCATGCCATTCTGCAGAGGGTCAGGCAATCAGGCTAGGCTAGGCTAGGCTGCGCTGTGCTGCGCTGCGCTGCGCTGTGCTGTGCTGTGCTGTGCTGTGCTGCTCTGCTCTGCAGCAGAGATATTGCTTCTCCAGCTGTCAGAGGAAAACTGACTCTAGCCTCAGCCTGGCTGCTTATAAAGGCCAGGCCCTGCCCCCTTCTGGCCAGCTGACCAACATTGGTTGCCCCGGCAACCCTCACCTGTGCTGCCCTGTTGATTGGCAGCTGTCCTTATTGCTATTACTAGTAGCGAGCACCCTAGTGCTCTGCTACAAGGATGATCCCTGTCCAAACCATTGGACACAACCCATCTAAACTCTACATAAGACTACCGTCAACCCTGGCACAACACAGACATAACACTCTAACCTGCCACAGGTAAAGCAGGAGAACCATGGCAGCCAATGCCCTGTTTCTATAAAAGCTTGTCAGTCTGGGTGCTTACAAAAGTGACATTTTTTGTATGACTGGGCCCCTGAAAGCACTCTACAGCCATAATATAACATTTATGGACAGCAGTAGAGTGATTTTAAAATGGCTGACTGTGCAAAAAATAACCCTCATTAAATCAGCTACTAAATTAAGGTACTCTAAAGCAAACTACCTTATGGAACTTACGTTTCCTCCAGGGTTAATTTTTCATGCAAGGGGCAAGGCTGGGCTGGCATACACCAATCCAGCCCCACCCCCCTTCCAACTCAGGGTAGGCAAAACAGCTGGCAGCTGCATGCTGCACTCTTCCTTGGCTTCCCTACTGGCAGATACAGAGCTTGGGGTGGGGGGGCGGAGAGAGGAACAGTTAAACAGCCTCCTCTGAGGCTGCTGGAGCTTGGGGGGTGGATGGGGGTACTAACTTATGGTGCTTTGTATAAAGCACCACGAGTTACAGCATGGCCCCTAATGTTTGATTCATTATATGCTCCAGAGATCCTGGGCAGAGGGCCATGCCCCCACTACAGAAAAGGCAAAAATCTCCACAGTCCATACCAATTTTACCATGGGTAAAATTACTTCCTGACCCCAAATATGGCAAATATGGCAATTTGATCCCAAGCAGGGTAAAAGCCTCTAGCCAGGAAACCCCAGCATTGATCCCCGCAGGAGCATTGGCACCCCCCAGTCAAAACCCCCAGCATTGGCTGTAGCTGATACCCAGTATCTCTGAGGGAGCTTTAAAAACACCCCGATATGTGTAGCAGGAAGGGGCTATGGGGGCAACCAGCTAAGCACAAAATCATGGGAAATACCCATAGTAGAACATAGGCATATCTACACTTGGGGGTATCAGTATTTTTCAGTACTGACCCCTCCCACCACTGTGACTACAGAGGGGTCAGTATTTTTTTCCTTTTAAATCTGTAGTCTGCAAGCTGTTCTAATTTTGTGTTTCTTACGCTAATTCTTCTGAGCCAGTTTCCCAGACTAAATTATCTTAGACCATTTTTAAACTGAATTGCTTCTTTTTGAAACACTGATTTCCACTGGAAATACTAATATATGGAGCGGGGGGGGGGGGGCTTTTTTTTGG
>NW_017729032.1:257021642-257034303 GCF_001723915.1 Gavialis gangeticus | reverse complement strand
GGGGGGGGGGGGGGGGGGTCTCTTTTTGGTAATCTTGGACTCAAACAGACAAAAGGTGTTTGTACCTGAAAGCTTGCAAGGAAGATTTTTTTCAACTATGTTAGTTGGTCTAATAAAAGATATTGGATTTACCCAAAGAACTTTGTCTGCCTGAAGTTAAATTCATTCTTAGGTTATGCTTTTTCAAGCAAGGAATCAGTAGTCTCCCCAGACTGTTACAGTAAAAAAGCAAGATTCTGCTGAACCATCTATGCAGAAGCCATCCCCATAAGTGACAGGAAATTAGCTTGTTTTGACTGTTGTTTAAGTGAAGATGTTTCAGCATACTCCTGTATATGCCCCTGTTCTTCACATGGCCAAAATAGGCCTCTGCTTTTCAGTAAGCAAGTACTTTGTCTTTCCCATCTTATAAAAACTCCCTACAAAGACAAAGCCTTCTACCATAGATTACATAAAACCTCCTGCAGTATGTCATTTCAATATAATGAATCAATAAATGGTATGGTAGCAGGATGTATTGGCCACAGCTACAGCTCCTGTTAGAAGTCTGCAGACTTGCCTACTTTTACTCCACCTACTATTAACATGGCCTGAAATCTGAATAAAAGTCATGGACCATAGTTGACTGAACTGCAGTAACAGGTAAGACAGATCTCTAGTCATGGCAAAATTCCCAAGTATGGAAACAGTATGGACTGGACTGTTTCCATACTTTTGAAAAATTTGGGAACTTTGTCAAAAGTAAGTTAAGTAATGAATGTATAGAATTAATTAATCAATACTGCTCCCGGAGTAAAATATTTTTTAAAAAAGGATTCCTTCTGAAACACAAGAATAACTATTTGGGTATTCAAGCTTGTGTTTGAAGAGGCTCTGTGAACTAATTGCATTCAACAAGCAACAGACGTTCTACAGGTTAAACCTGTTTGTTCTGATTTGTTCAGGATCTCAAGCTATCACTTCATGTATGCAAAAGTAGATTGCTGGGAAGGGCTCTTTGGGCTGTTGGAATGAAAATAAAAATCAGTTCAGCAATTTCAGTCTTGGATAAAAGGATATATTACAAAAATGCAATATGTAGCTCTCCCTCTTCCATTCCATTTCTTAATATGAGCTTTTCATACTTGAAATCCATGATTGAGTCCTTTGTCTTTAACTCTAGAATGGAGAACCTAACAGTAATAAAAATTTACATGTGAAAATCAGTTATTTAGTAAAGGTGATTGGACCATGTGTTTTGTTTTGGAGTGGGGGAAGAGGGGCAGAGTTTAAGCTGTCCTTCATTTTTACTTTACATTAATGTAACAAATATTTTGGCTTGACTCAAATAGAGCTTTGTTTGAAGTTCTGTTTTATACTTGTTTAAATCCACAAAAAAATTCTGACAAGCATTTTGACAAGCAAAGTCTGTTGGAAGATGACTGTTTCTATGGATATTTTTCTATTTTGACAACCAGAGAGAGAGAAAGATAGACTTTTAAATGAATTGTGACTACATATCAAGAAACCATGTGTACTTTGAACTGTGCACAAATTTGTACAGTATATGTACACATATAGTACACATACAGTAGCTGGCCAGGTAGTTAACTCAGGACCCATATGCTCCATTTTTAAGGTCCCTATTATTCATTCTATCCTTGGTAAAGCAGCTTTGGGACAACTAAAGGAAGAAGATGTTTACTTCTGGCGTGAAGCATTTAAAACTGCTACTGAGGTCTTCAAACCCTAGGGTCATGTAATCTAAACAGCTCCAAATGCAGCCAGTTGAAAGTTTTGATTCACTACTCCTCTGTTTCACAAACTCCACAGGAGTACTTGGCAACAGCAATGTCAGGAACCCAAAGACTAGAACAAGCAACTGCACAGAGTAGTACATCTTGCTAGGCATTTTGTGCAATTTAGACCAGGAAGAGGATCTGCACAGAGGAAACCCACTACTTTAAAAAACTGCAGTGAAGTTGCACATTTTCACAGCTTCCAGTCTTATCTACAGTTTAAAAGTGATTATTTGTAGGAGATAAGGTAACTGAAATGGATTGTAGCCCTGTGATTTATGAGTAAAATGGAATAAAATGGGGTCCTTCCTGGATGGAAATATCTAGGGAAGGTATAAGTCTACCCTGTCACTCAGAGAGGTTTTATACCAACACGTCAGCCTAGTCAAAAATAAAATGTCATTTCTACTACAGCTGGCTAGTAGAAGTATTTGGGGAATTTTTCTATCAAATGGAAAGCTGAACTTCCTGTTTGTGGATATCAAGACTTCATAAAGCCAGACAAACATTGTGAGAAACCTTAATAAAAAAAAGAACCTTCAAGACCACGATGTAATTTTGATTGAACAGAAACCAGCCTCCAGCCTTAGAAGAATAAAAAAACCTAATGAGGGTACTCACCTGGAATGTGGGACACCCAAGTTCTAACCCCTTTTCCAATTACTTTGCAAGAAGCAGAACTGGTCCAGAAAGCTGAAACCCTTTACTCGAGACTAGCCTGTCTACTAGTTTTCTAATGGCAAGGACAGTCACCTGATGTGCAAGGAAGTGGCAAAAGTCTTGAACTTAGGTTATTTCTATCCTGGTAGAGGCACTAGACACAAGGCTCTTGGTTCACTTTGAGGTCCTTGCTGCAGTCTCATTTTCTACAGAAAGTTTAATAAAGGTTTAGTGTTATGAAAGAAGACATTTTTTCATCTTGTAATAGTGCAGAACAGAATATCATTTCCTGTCAGTCTCTAGTAGGAAAACTTGATTTTTTTTTCTTTAAAAGACCAGTTGGTTCAGAAGGACCAATATGTTATTATAGATTTATAATAGGAAAGGGACTTGATCCCACACACTACACAAGCAAGTTGTTATGACTGTCAGCCAAAACATATTGAAATCCATAAAGTAATGCTGAGACAAGGTTAAGGTCTCAAGACCTAACACTAAAGACCCAGTCAATTCCAATACATAGAAATTAACATGGGAGATGAATTATTATTCCTTTCCATCATCTAGATTGCAATTTCATCATTTACTCCCATATTACTGAGGATCACAGATTAACACACACAGGCTGCATCTACAGGAGAAACTGACTGAGCAGCAGTTTATTACTACTGTGCAGCAGGGCTGTGCGAAACAGCAGCCTTCCATTTCAACTTGCATTTCGATGTTTCAACAGAACAGCATTTCGTTTTGAATTTCGTTTTGATTCAAAACCGCTGTTCCATTTTGTTTTGTCAAAACAGTTTCACTGTTTCGCCCATAGCCTATAATGGGGTAGCTCAAAACAGCCTATAACTTTGTCATTTCTGGCCTAATTTGGATGAAACTTGTGGGAATGGTAGCCTCCTTCTGAGGGCATGAAGCCTGCCAAGTGTCAAAGAGATAGCTGCAAGGGTCTCAGCAGCTCAAAGTCTTGAATGCAAAAAACTCATGTCACATGTATATGTGTGTGTTAAGCCACACTGGGGCCAAAACTGCAGGGGATGCTAGCCCCTGCTGAGGCAACAAAGCCTGCCAAGTTTCAAGGAGATAGGTACAGGGGTTTGGGGAAACTGCACCTCAAGCTGCGGACAAGCAAAACTCATGATATGCGTGAGCCTGTGTGTGTTAAGGTGCAGCAGGGTGAAAGCTGCAGGCCTCCTAGCCCCTGCTGAGGCCATGAAGCCTGCCAGCTGTCAAGGAGACAGGTGCAGGGGCTTCTGGGTTCTGGGGCCCTTCACCTCTGGCTGCTGACAGGCAAAGCTCATGACATGGGTGCCTGTAAAACTGACTGTGTCTGTCTTGGGGCACCGGGGGGTGAAAACTGCAGGCCTGCTAGGCCCTGCTGTGGCCACAAAGTTTGCCAGCTGTCAAGGAGATCAGTCCAGGGGGAGTCTGGGTTCTGGGGCCCTGCAGCTCTAGCTGCTGAGAGGCAAAACTCATAACATGGGTGGGTGATACTGTGTGTGTGTTAAGGTTGCCCTCACTCAACTGACCCTAAGGCAGAAAGCAGGGCAGTTCAAACAATGCTGCCTTTTATGCAGTTTTTCCATCCCTCCCCCAGAGCACTGGGATTGGAAGGGACCTCAAGAAAGGTTGACAGTCACTGGCCAGCTACACAGTCAATGGTGACAGCAGTCCTTCTCCCCACTTTCTCCATTTTCTCCCCCCCTTTCCTTACTTTAGTTTCTGTTTCCTTGCAGGGATGCTCAGCTTGAGCTTTGAAACTTGAAACATTTTGAAAATTTCAAAATGTTTCAACTTGCCTCATTTTGTTTCAAGGCTGTTTCGAAGCTCTCTGTTTCATTTTGATGTTGCTGTTTCGAGCTCAAAACGAGTCAAAAGAGCATTGAAATGAAACTGCCAGAAAAATTTCGCACAGCCCTACTGTGCAGTAGCATCACATGGCAGGAAGCATGATGTGATGCTACTGTGCAGTAACAACAAGCTACTGTGCATCCAGTGTCACCTAAATGCCACTTGGTGACACTACTGTACAGGCATTTAGCACTTGTTTACTTATTACTTTACAAGTAAATGGCTGTGCAGTAACGACTACATAGTTAGTGTCTCATGTAGATGTAGTCACAATAGCTCAAGGGTGAAGTTACATGTTAGACCATATCAAGGGCATGCAAGTATCTGTAGCTTGTTAGCAAATGCTAAGCGCCCTCTAAGCATCTTAAAGTTATGCCACTTCAGGCAAGGATTACCTTTGAATTGTGCTACCCAGCTCAAGCTGCCTTAACACCAGGCTGCTCCACTGAAATAAAATGACCAATTTGCAGTCCTTCATTATCATAGGAGGCACCACTCCCAGGTGGACTAGCTGTCTTCCTGGACTCATGTGCCCTGGATTGACAGCCAAGACAATCAAGCAGCAGTGAGTGAGTTGGAGGGAGAAAAAAAGGGGGCATAGGTGGGAAAGGAGGTGCCAGGCAGTCACTGTGATGCCCAGTAGGGACCACACAGCCTGGATCCTAGTGTACAGGGAGCCCCAGAGCAGGTAGGGAACCTGCATTGCTCCTGCTGCTGCTGCTATGGGCTGAGTACAGCCCCTGGCTGTTTCCCATCAGTCCAGAAGAAGTCAGGGAAGGAGGCCTCCTCTCCCCCACTGCCACCATTGCTGCTACTCTCAGGCTGAGTGCAGCCCCTGAAACAAAAGAGGTTTCCTCACCCTTGGGACAGAGCTGGCAGCTGCAGATGAGCAGGGAGCTGAAAGCCAAAGAAAAGCCCCATGAGACAATGATGGGACAGGAGAGGGGCAATCAGAGCAGTATAAGCTGGAAAGCAGAGGTGGATCCAAGTGGCATGGGGCAGCATGGGACAACTGGAGCAGTGGAGACAACAGCAATCTGAGCAGGAAAAGGACTCTGTCACTCTACCCCTTCCCTCTCTCCCTCCCCCCACCCCCAGCCTGTACTGTTACTAGAGAGCTGGCAAGGCTGGGTAGGCACAGAGCAAATTTAGCAGTTCCTAGCCATAACCCAACTCCACAGCACTCTAATGTGAGCAGCTCTGACCTGCCACTTGCAATGGTATTAACCATTAACATGCAACTGCTCACAGCATGTGCTAATTTTTATACTAACATCCCTTAGAGTTAGCAGAAGCAACTTTTAACATGTAATTATACCCTAAGAATAGAGGCTTTACTGATGTTATTACCTGGTCTTTCAGTTGCAGTTCTTCATTTCACTTGTAGATTGAAAATGTTACAGCCACATAGGCAAGATAAATATTGTATACATTTTTTCTATTATGGAAATCTCTGTTGAACAAAGAAAAGGTCCCCATATTTGCAATTCTAGCCAGGCTTATTTGAGGCTTTTACTCCTATCACAATACCTCAGACTTCTAAAACAAAGCTATCATCTTGCAACTTGTATAGGGCCTCCTCTTTTACTCATACAAAATCCCAGGAATGAGAGAGAGATCAATTTCCCCTCCCCACAGAAAGAAAGTCTACTTTTAGTATTACATTAATATTAATGCATGTTGGGAATTTTGCTAACTTCAAAATATGAAATGGTACTATTGGCTATTAGTCACTAACAGGGGACCGAATTTACCACTAAGTGTCATTAGTAAAATTATGTTAATTGAGTATTGTGGAAAACAGAATAGTTACCGCTGTCTACTTCATCTAATTAACACACTTCTCTCTTATGGCAAGAGTTCTGATATTGGTTCTTTCCCCCACACATTCTCCCCATTTTTTGAAAAGTGACATTTTTCTTACCTGATGGCCTTCTAGTAAAAAATAGTAAATGGTATATCTTTTCCAAGAGTATGGTGGATCATAAATGCAATACAATGTATAATGCTACACCTGTCAGGTAGCCCCTCCGTGGCATCTGATGAAGCAACCCCCCTGCTTCCAAAAACTAGTGCTATCCATCTCAGATGTAGTTAGTCGATGAATCCGCAAATCTACCCTGCCTTCTGACTCTCCAACACTAATGCAACTACCTACCTCTCTCTAAAAAGATTAAAAACCAGAATCAAAGAAACTATTTGTTAAACTAATAATATTGGGCCACCTATGCAACTTTGTTCTTCATCTTTTCCCCACTGTGCAGCCTGTCAGTTTTTTAGCTGAAAGCTACATTTAGAACTTTGTGCATTTACAGACTAAACATAAGGAAAGTGTCATGTCATGGGCTTGGGGTCTTGTGACTCATCCTTGTCTCTGCTGACTTACACAGCTAAATCCTCAAGTGATCAAAACATGCTCTGTTCCACTGACTTGCGAATCTTGCACCTGTAGTTTCATCTTTGAAAGACATATGTCTACAGGGAAATCAGTTACTTGTTAAAACCTAAGTGTGCAGACAGACATAACACCTGAACTGTTCAAAGAGCTCACTGACTTGGAACCAGTTCACAATGGGCCCTCAACAGAGGTGTCTGCAAGTACACTGCTAATGGCTCTAAGAAGAACCCTCACTTTGTAGGGACTGCACTGCTAAAACACCAGCAAGGGGTGGTAGAATAATCAGCCCATCATGCCTTCCAGGGGCCAGTGCCTGGAGCTTCTCCCAGGATTCCCTTAGAGGGGGATGAAGGCCCAGGTTGGCTGGATGCCAAAAAAAGGAAGATACCTTTTCCCACAGTTGAAATTCTCTGAGAGTCTGGTTAATGGGGCATGCACAGATGTGTGTGTGTAGGTGGGAGGCGGGGAGGGGGGACATAGACTCTTTCTGGACTTTGTCACAGGAAATGGACCCCACTCAATGGGGTCCGAGGAGCATGGAAGAGTTGCCTGGTACTGGGAGGAGGGGGCGGGGGCGGTGTGACCCTTTGCATGTTGTAATTCCCAGGTAGATGGATGCTGTCTTGCCCCACCCAAGGACTCCAGGGCTTATTGAACCCTGCTCTAAAAGCCAATTTAACCTTCTTGCTATGTGCCCTGTACTGTGGGTCCTAGGTTCATTGTGGGGAGAGTGCAAGGGGAGAGGTAGCCAGCGGTGGGGTGGGGAGAGGAGGACAGGGGGGTCATAATGGGGAGCAAGAGTCTCCTGTTACTTTAAGAAGGTGCAACAGGAAGGTCTGCATGCAAATGCAGGCAGCAGAGTAAGGGCTAGCTGCAGGAACGTAGGCAGGAGGGGAAGTACAGGGCTGCAAGTCATTACCTGGGGTCTGGCTGCAGAGCACTTGGGCAGAGCTTCAGGAAGGGAGCACAGAGACAACTGCAGCACAGATAAGAAGACAACAGCAGGCTGCTCGTTTGGCACTCAGCACACCTGCAACAGGTCAGGTAGGGGTGAATTAAGATTCACTGGGGCCCTGGGTCTAGGCCAGATTTTGGCTTGCACTCAACCCACAATTATTGAATACTTTACTGTTTTATATTTGCTTACAGAAAAGGAAGGTTGCCACCCATGGTATTAGTACCCTCAAGCACACTGTGCTGCTTGGGGCAAGAAGCTTGCCCAACTGGCAACTTGATACTGGCATCCAGTATAGGAAGCAGTCTACACTTTGAGCAGACCCATGTTGAGCAGTGTATCATCCACTGTCTTTCTAGCAGAGGCATAATGTGCAATTAATGCACTTTGGCACTTTCTCACCCTTTCCTGTGATACAATTGTAACTCTCTAGAGCAACAGTGGAGTTGGTTGCTACTGGGGGGAAATTACACCCAAT
The DNA here is from genome assembly GCF_001723915.1 of Gavialis gangeticus. Taxonomy (NCBI): domain Eukaryota; kingdom Metazoa; phylum Chordata; order Crocodylia; family Gavialidae; genus Gavialis; species Gavialis gangeticus. The sequence goes on along the minus strand of NW_017729032.1, from coordinate 257,026,180 downwards.
TTTTTTTGGCCTCTGAAACCCAGGTCAGGAGGGCAAAAAACAAATGCTGGATTTGGGAAGGGGAATAAAAAAAGTGGGCTTGAATCAGTTCTTCCCTCAATAGCAGCAAACTCAATTGCCGCTCTACAAAACTGATTCCTACAACCTTGCACTCCATGACACACAGTGGCCATGCAATACAATTTTTAGTAACTCCTTCACCTTTTATAAGAAACTTGTAGTGGATTCAGATCAGCTGACCAACTACATGGGTGCTGATATGTTGCATGTTTGAATATTTAGGTTTGCCCAGTATAAGATCAAACTGAAAACTCTTACCTGTTTTCATCCCCCAAACCCATTATCATCCATCAAGACAGATATATTTGTCAAGACTAAAAATGGAGAAAAAATAGATTACGTGTGCACATATACAGGAGACTAAAGAGATGCATTCTGATACAGACTGATTATAAACACATATTGTGTATGGGCAGGGGAAACAGGGCAGTTGATAGCAGATTTGGATAAAAGCTAGTTCTTCTGCGTGGCACTGATTTTCAGTCAATTATCTGCTGATAACAACTGTAGTTGCTGTAAAATAGAATTCAGAGTGCCAAGCTTAAATTTTGCCAAAAGTTCCAGTTTCCTATTTTAAAAATGAATAAGATGCATTTCAGGTCATCTTGAACAAAAATGGAATTTTGTTGTTGAAACAATCCCAAATAATGTGTCTGCCTTTCTCTATTGCAATGCTTTGCTCCAAGTCCCCAGTAGTGCTTCTGGACTGAGCTGTTTGCTTAGTGAAATATTTCACAAAGCAACAGTAATTTTCTTCTTAACAAAGATTAAGAATATAGTGAAGTCAACTTTGCAGAATACAGTGAAGTCAAGTCACCTCTGGGTGAATCATAAGAGATACAGGGCAAGGAGCAGAAGCATAACTGAGTGGGGGGCTACTGGAACAACAGCCTGATAAACCACCTTAGGTAAGGGGCATATGCAAAAAATAGCAGCTACCACAGAAACTGCTAATCACACTACCACTGCCCCACGCATCACAGATACTCTGCTACACCTCTGCAGGAAACCCATAACAAATTTGACACAATCTACTCTTAAAACAAATTTTGAAATATAGTTTCCCCTAAAACAGACATTCCTCATTTTCCTCACTTTTCTGCTACAGACCTTCTTTATAAAGATAGTCAAGTCACTAGCTGACCTCTGCACAGTGGTCACTAGCTATATATCCTTTCCCTTTCCATCCCCCTCTCCTAAAGTACCCAGCAGGGATGCTTGTACTTGCCATGGGGCTTTAATTTGGTTTAGTTCTCCCTAAATTGAAATAGTGGGCTTTTAAAAACACCACTTCAATTTAAACTGAACTAAACCCCCGTGGTGTGTACACAAGGGTGGGGTCCCAATCTTTACCTGACATTCCAGTGGCGAGGGGGACAAGGGGCAAGCTGCTAGTGGGCCAAGTGATCCCTGAGCTGCGAGGAGCCTGGTGCTTCTGTCCACAGTGGTGCCCTTCAGGCCGCACCCACCTCCTTGCACCCAGCCCAGGCAGTCTTGGGTGGCATTGCAGCTGTGCAGGAGAACACCGGTTCCCCAGCAGCCACAGAGAGAAGCACCAGGCCTCCACACAGCTCAGGCAGGCAGGCAGGCTCCAGAGAGGGGAAAAAAAAATCTGGCTCATCGTGCTTTTTTTTCTTCAGTGCAGCCTGCCTGTACAGGCTTCCGCCAGGTCGCACAACCCCTGAGCTGAACACGGCTCAGTGCTTTCCTCCATGGCTGTTGACTTTGTTAGGATAGCAAACTAAAACACTTCAGAAGTGTTTTATCTTGCTGCATACCAAAGTCATTTAAACCGCAATACACAGCCAAGAGCATAAACAGCAATGCCATTAAAGTGCAATACGCTGTCGAGAGTGTAAACAGCAATGCTGTTAAAGTGGTGAAAAAGGGCATTTAAGCCACTTTAAAGCCAGTTTTGTGGTGTGTACAAAGGCCCCATCTTTGCAGATATGCTGAGCAACACTGACTGCTCTCTCTGAAGTCAAGAGGAGTCAACACCTTGACATACAAAATGACTGAAAAGCTATCAAGCAATTCCCCGGGTCCTTTCTTTGCTACATATGTAATAAGATTAGCACCAATAGTCGATAATAGCAACCTTTCTGTAATCAATACTTATTCCCAGATAAGTTAAACAAGGCCACTAGACTCACTTGTCTTCAGCCAACACTCATATACTTACAGATAGTAACATATTGGAATTATTTTTCCAATCTATGAATTTTCCATTTATGATTTGCAGGTTTAAGTTGCTTCTGGGCTTTGTGTCAACCCTGAAATCAGACTCACTTCTGGGCTGCTGTGTGCCTGTAGCTGCAAAATATGCCCTATTTCTACAGCCTGCACATACCCATCTCAAATGGTATTCCTAGTTCCCCATAAGAATACAAACAAAAGGAAAGTTACGGGTTTTCTGCCAGCTTCCTAATTGATTCTCTAGATCTTGCCTTAGTACTTAACTGGCTCCCATTATTACTGTGTGCTTTCAACAGTATAATATTTGTACTATCTACTTAGCATACATGCACACCCATACACCCACATACAAACACAGCTCCGATCCATGGCTCCCAGAAGCAGGCTGGGCATGACATACACACATGCACACACACATGCAGACTTGCCCCAGTGGCTTCTAGGGCTGGACAGGACAGCATGGCACATGCACACAGCCTTGATGTCATGGGTCCCAGGAGTGGGGCTGGGCAGTACATGGACACATACATACACAACCCTGTGGGTCCTCACTCCCCCATTGGCTGGGCTCCCTGGAGAAAATTGAAGCAAAGGTTCCAGATTGGTGGGAACCCACCTGCACATGCTCAGCTCCTTATTCAGACGCCTTATGCCAAACAAACTTACAAGTAAAGTGAATGTTTAAACTTTCTCCAGGAAGTAGGAGAGGGCCCATTAGTTCTAGCCCTTACCAGGGCTGACCCCTACTTGGTTCAGTCGACTTCCTGCCAGCAAACTACCTCATTCTCTCAATTCAAGCTCCTTGCTCCATCCCTGCTTGGGCTTTAAACTACCAGCTAAATACTTACAGTTGGGCTTCTACCTCAGGGCTGGCTGCCCCACTTAAAGGGCCAGACCACCCTGCTACAGGGCCCAATGGCTAAATTTTACCTGCTTCCTTTCTCTTCACTGATTTTAACCGTGGCTCAACAATAACATATCAGAATGACCTTGATGATTTGGGTAACTTACCTCGCTCATGAGTTCCCTGAATAGAGGATTATTAGATAAAGTTTCTGTGGAGTAAAGGTGTTGTGAAGTAAAATACTGACTTACCTATTACACCCAATGTTTTTCTCTCAGCCATGACTGTTCAAATTATACCTGAGCATTTCAGAACAAAATGAAACTGTTAAAGTGAATTAATTCCCTCCCCTCACAGTAAAAATGGTCCAGATTAACTCATTCTCCCTTTGAACTGCTATTCCCACTAATTAAATAATTAGATTGCCACTTCTCTTGCACTGTTTTCATTAATAGCATCCTTGTACAACTTTATTCAGTTGAATAATTTTATTCAGAAGTGCGTGTAGCTTCTATTCGTAATACATCCTGATGCAAAACAGATCACCATTTCAATTCATAAAATAAGTAAGCTGAGAAGCATTAAGGACCTATGAGAATCAACAGACACTCATTTGCAGAAGTTCATGTTGTTGAATATGTCTTAAGAGACAAGTGTTTCCTTTATCTGGAACTGTTCTTCCCAATCTTCCAAATTTTCCTTTTTCCTGACCTGTTTCTTCAGTTTTATTCATATCAAGTCCTCATAACAAAAAGCTACAAGTTCATGAAAAATCTTCCAATATTATTTTTAACTTAACAAATTCTGTGGTTATCCAGTTACTTCAGTGAGAAAAAATAAGTTCCAAAGGATTTCAAGTGACTCATTTTATAGCTATAATCTGACTAAAAGTTAGGAGTTTGGTGATTAGATTGTGCATGACCATAGGATCATAGGAAAGTAGGGCTGAAGGGGACTTCAGAAGGTCATCTAATCCAGACCCCTACTCAAGGCAGGAGCATCCCTGATTAAACCATTCCAGTATCTGTTTAACCTGCTCTTGAAAATTTCCAGAAAGACAGTTTCTATAGTTTCTCTAGGTAGCCTGTTCCAAAACTTGACCACCCTCATAGTTAGGACCTACTCAAATCAAGGCAGCAGATAGGTAATTTTCCAGGCCGATCATGGTGCTGGCTACCATTTTCAAGGGCTTATTGCAGCACCCCCCACCCCCACTGCTGATCGGCCAGGGGGGCCCACCCCACCCCACCACTGATTGGCCAAGAGCAATGAACTTCATAAAGACATGTCCCTCACCCCTGATTGGCAGAGAGGGGTGGGGCCACATGAAATGCAGTCCTATCAGCCAATCAGTGGTGGAGGGAGCAATTGCTAATCTGGGTGGTTCCCCATTGTGCTGGCAGCTTGCCTTCCCCAGCAGGCTGCAAGACCAGGCTGC
>NW_017729032.1:256999326-257016642 GCF_001723915.1 Gavialis gangeticus | reverse complement strand
CCAAGAGGGATGAACTTCATAAAGACATGTCCCTCACCCCTGATTGGCAGAGAGGGGTGGGGCCACATGAAATGCAGTCCTATCAGCCAATCAGTGGTGGAGGGAGCAATTGCTAATCTGGGTGGTTCCCCATTGTGCTGGCAGCTTGCCTTCCCCAGCAGGCTGCAAGACCAGGCTGCAGCAGCTGCTGGCTCCCATGAAGGAGCCAGCATTCTTTTTGCAAGCTTTTTTCTGATGATACTGTGCAAAATTACAGAAACTACTGTTTTTGTGGTGTTTGAGGAAACCATCATTTTTTGTAGTTTCCACAAAAACTGCAGGTCTGTACTGCTGCTCAGAAAGTTCCTCCTAGTCTCCAACCTAAATTCCTCTGCTGCAGTTTGAGGCCATTGCTCCTAGTCCTGTCCCTGACAGCCACAAAGAAAAATCTACCCCCATCCTATTTTAATTATCCTTCTGGTATTTAAAGATTATAATCAATTCCCTTCTCAGTCTTCTCTTCTCCAAACTAAATAACTGTAGTGCTTTTAGACTTCCCTTATGGATCACATTTCTGAGGCCTCTAATCATATTGACATATTCAGGACTTAGAAATGCAAAGTTATGTAGGACTATTGATCAGACTCACACCTATCCATACTGTACCACACATGGCCTCTGAGTGCACAGGGAGGAAGGGGTTGTTCTTCCAATGGATGCAGGCACTGACAGAATAATGGAGATGCTTCTCCACCATAAATGTTAGATGGTTAGTAAAAGTCCATGATACTTTCATATAGATGCATATTTGCCTCTTAACAAGCTATACATAAAGACATTCCTCTGAGCATCCCATTCAAATCAAGAATATGGATGTGCCAATCACCATCCTAAGGAGATCCAGCACGTACACTCATCCCAACAGTCCTAAGGCAGCAGAAGGTTTGTGTCAATCATGGACAGCAATTTAACTGTACCAGCAGAATGGAAGGATTCTTCTGGTAGGAAAACTGTGAAATGAAAAAAACTGTGTAGATGCATGCAACCTTATGCTGTGAAAAATAAAGTTTTGCTAGTAGAACATTTCAGTGTAAATCAGGCCTCCCTCTCATTTCTCATTGGTGATTGCAGCAGCTGTATTCAACTTAATTCCTTCTGAAACCAGCACAGCAACATAATAAAACTTTAGGTAAGATGATCTTCAGGTATAGCCATTCACTTCCTATCCATCATTTTCTTTGCTCACTAGCAAAATTGGGCACAAGTAAAAGAGACTGTCATGTTAACCATTATGTTCCTTTTAATAATCAAGGTATCTTTTTTAACAAAATTACTATTATGCTTGGTTTAGGAGGAGCATGAGACAGTAATAGTACATCACATATATTCTGTATACACATGCAGTTACGGTCACAGTACAAAACCTTGGAAAGAGACTGAATCTATTACAATATACCGTAGTCCATAGAATTATTGTTACTATTGGGTGAAAATAAGGAGTCTTGTAAAAAAATGTCTAGGTAGACTATAAAATGTCAGTTATTCATCATAGTCCCTCAAATTCATGAGACTGCCTACAGGATTCAGGTTGCTTTAATTTAACTTGAGTCTGTTTTTATATTCCTTTACCTGGTGTAAACCCATATGAGAATAGTTCACAAGTAGAATGTATTATTTAACTTTCTAATAGACTGAATATACATAAAAAATAAGCAAAAGACTGCACACAGTTTTGTACCATTTTAAAAATCACCTCAACAATTAAAACAGTTCAACTTTTTTCTCATACACAACACTTGCCTTGCATCTTATTCTCAAAAATAAGGTCACTGAAGTGACTATTTTCACAATAACATGACTTATTCATCTGTATTTTTAATAATATCATCCATGCTTTGGAGGCGCTGCTTAGTCTTCTTATGAGATAGTGCTTCTGTGAGACATGGCTGACTGGCCACCCAAAAAACAAACACGTTAGTTGAGTCACCACACCTAATCAGAAGTCTCATTATTTGACAAAGCAGCTTTCTACACCTGACTGGATTCTTTAGCTCACATGCAACAACTGAACCACAGATTTAAAGCAAGATCAGTGTGCTCTGAAGAACACTTTACCAACTTGATCCCATCTTCTCAACACTAAGCACTAGCCTTCATTTCCCCAATAACCTGTAATCCCATTAAATTATGTAAAACCTCATGCATTGTTTTTCCATGCTATTTCAAAACATTTTCAAATTTAAAAAAGGAGAATCTATATTGAGGCAAATATAGATATAAAAAAAGTCTTCTAAAAGTTTCCAATAAGTAGCCACAAATTCCCTTGTTCAAGAGGACAGGGCTTCAGCTAAGAATAATTCCACCTCCAGCCACCTTCTTTATATCACAGTGATATAAGACAGCTGGCTTGTTTGCTTGACCACCTGCAGCACTACTGTTCAAGTAGCTGATTCTTTTGAGTGATTTATTCCTCTAACAGTACTTTAATTAAGATAGCTATATATTATATTAACACAATGTAACTAAAAGCTATGTTTTATGGAGGTCTTGACTATTGCCTCTACAGTAAATGGTATGTCAGCATTTTCATTATAGCCCTACTGTTTCGAGGGGTTATAATTTGACCATAAAAATTTGCTTCAGGCATGCAGCAGTTTTGGCCAAAAGCATTTTTTTAATCAATTTAGTTTATCAGGCTGACCTTTCCAAAGGACAGAAAAGCAGGTTTTAAGTCAGCGCACACTGGTTTCTTTGACTATTATTTTAAATGCTTGCAGTTTAATATTTTTCTACAAAAATCAGAAGGTCAGAGACCCTCTCAAAAACTCAGCAATATTTTGTATTTTCCACATGAACAAGGTACAGGTCAGCACTAGCTCTCTTGCTTAGAGCAAGTATATGTAATAAGATTATTCCACTGAATAATCCAGGTAATGAAACCAAAACCAATAATTCCATCAAGGATGGAAGGAGTCGACAACCCAGGACAGGAGGTGAATTGGACACCACTGCCTTATAGGAACATCACTACATATGGCTATGTGTAGACAAAACGAGAGGCATGTTTGCATGACACTTTAAAGCAGGCTAAATGCTTTTGCACCGCTCTAATGGTGTTGGTGCTTGCATGCCTTGGCAGTGTATTGTGCATTAATTCCAGCTGCTGTAGGAAATTTGGTGGCATAATGCACCTTAAATGACTTGGGGCACAGGAAACTAAAACTCCTCCAAGAAGGAGTTTTAGTTTGCTGCCTCTACAGCTACAGAGCAAAGCACCAGGCTCCATGCAGCTCCATGGCTCTGCAGGAAGCCCCACAGACAGAAAAGAAGAGCGGCGAGCCTGATTTATTTTTTTCCTCCCCTGGAGCCTGCCTGCTTGCCTGAGCTACACAAGGGGCTGGTGCTTCCCTTCACAGCTCCAGTGCCTCCCGGGACCGCCTGAGCCAGGTGCCTGTGGGCAGGTGCCACCGGGGGTGGGGGGCGCAGCCCCCTCTCCCCCCACCCACACAGCCCAGGAACTGCTCCACCTGCCAGCAGCTCGTCCTCCCCTCCCCTCCCCACCAGAGAGGCAGGTAAGTTAGTGAGGTGTGTGCACAACATGGGGGTTTAATCAGCCGTAAATTGAAGCGGTGTTTTTAAAACCCACTGCTTTAATTTAGGGCCCTTCTTTCATCTACACACACCCACTGACCCTCTACATTAAGGGACAGGGTGCTGATGACAAAAGCTGCTAAGAGAATCCACAATGTAGGACACCGAGAATTAAGTAATTTATTAATTAGTAGGTGAGATAAATTAAATTGCACTCTTTCTAGATCACATCTTATTATTCTGGATATACCGGCATTTATTAGCTAAAACTTTACTGAACAAATGATTTTTCCTCATCAGATCAAGCAGCAGAGCAAACAATTTTAGGAAGTATTAGAAGAGGAAAAAAGAAAAAAAGGGGGGGTTGGGTTCATACAATTTTAGGAAGTATTAGAAGAGGAAAAAAGAAAAAAGGGGGGGTTGGGTTCATAAAAAGTTTGTGCAAGAAAAACAGTAAAGTTCACTGTTGTACAGCTTCATGTATTTCATGCAAGAACTTTAAGAAGTTCAAAAAAGTTGGTTGCCTGAGCTCTCCTTCCCACATGTGGGAAATGTGTTAGAAAGTACATAAAGGAAACAAGGACACGTAGCAATTTTCTAGCCCAAAACAGCAAGTTCAACAGAGTGAAGAAAAATAATTCCATCTCATCTATGAAACATATTCCCCACTCCCCAATTAAAGAGATGCACAATGTTAGGGTAAAATAAAAGCATTCATTCAACTTGTGAAGATCAGACCATGGTTTTCACAGCATCTGAGCAGCAGTCAATCAATATTCAGGCTTTCAGTATTACCAATTCATCTGTTGTGTTTGAGTCACACGTGAACAGCTTCTAACTACTAGGATTCTCCTCAGTAAACTTAAAATTCCCTGCTGAGATTTTGTAGTGCTAATGATTCATGATCTAATCCTAACATTGAGCCAACAAATGAGTTGCCCACTAGGAACTACCCATACTGATTGACAAAAGTAGGAGAGCTAAATATGGTTACAATGTGTACGACTTAATCTATCGGTAATAATAGATACTGCATAAACCTATCTTGAAAAAGATGCCAAATATTGCTATCAGGTGACCACTCAGAAAAAATCAATATCCACCAACCATGACAGATGGTGACTCTTCTCTTAATTACAACCATGGGAACAACTTGAAGTCACCACTGTCCCTGTGCACCAGGTGACCAGATATGCCCCTATGTGTCAAGCCACAGCCTTGAATCTGGGGCAAAGACATCCATCTCAGTTTGCCACCCCATGATTAACCACCCAGACTGGTCAAAGTTGATGTGAAGCCTCCAGTAGGACCTAGCCCTTCACCCGCTCCCTATCAGCTGACCTTCTACTTCCCCCATATAAACCCCTGACCCAGAACAAGAAGTGTCTAGGCAACAGGGCTCAAGTCCTGGGGAGCTTCCATACCTTGGAGTGCCCCAACCCCCTCTCTCTCTGCTGTCTGCCTCCACTAAGAATGAGCTGAGGTGTGAGAGGCCAACTCCTTGGCCTGTGATGCCTCAATCCTACCTACCTTGCTCAGGCCTTGACAGCTTTTAGCAGAGAAGATTTTGCTAGACAGAAGGTTTGCACCCTTATCCAGTTGTGTGCTCACAAAAGATGTATCCCCCTTTCCCTGGGACGAGCCAGCCTAGATGGTTAAAACACTCCAGGGTCATAAAACATCAAGTGATTCATAAAAAGATCACAAAAGGATTTACTATATAAAACAAGAACAAGCATAAGAAATCAGTAAACATATGTTGGGATAGAAATATATGAATAAACAAACAAAAGAAAATATGAGAAGTATAACTTGTTCTTACCCTAACCCATAAATCCAAAGATGCAAACCCTAGCCAGCTTCACAGGTTAAAATGCGGACCCTGCCTTTGACCCTACAGTGGTTTCTGCATTTCCCTGAGAGCTTCTTCACTTAGCCTGCTCTTCTTAATTTAAGGGACTCCAGCCTCTCCTGTACCTAGAAAGACTAAAGACCAAGCTATGCTATTTAGGCAGTCCTAAGTACTTCTGCTGTTTATCTGACAATTGACATATATCACCCCTTTATTTGTAAGGGGTTTACACTATGCCAGTAACTACTTGCCCACCCTCCTCTCACCCCACTCCTCCAAAGTATGTATTTGTAAGACTACAAATTTGTATCCTTTCCAGGTATGTGAATTTGCTAATCCAATATCTGTCTGTCTTGTCATTTCCCCTAAGTGGGAAGTGTTCTCCCCATATCAAGATGCTGCAGCTTTTTTTTTTTACATTGTAAATTTGTCACTGTCTAGCCAGATCCTGGCTTCCAATGCCTAAGAGCAAGTCTGTCTGGAGGAGTCAACAACCCAAGTCAAATGCTAACTATCAGCCACTCTCTCTTCTAAGTGTAAATAAATGACGGTTATTTAAGTTAACCACTGCTTTACTGACATAGTCTTGACTATATTACAAACAGATATGAAAAATACATTTATATCAAATACTATAAAACACAGGGATATGAAAATGACTCCATCCCATGTCCCTGCCATCATGGAAGTGCTGTGGAGGATCTTTCTGCAGTATGGGTGCCCACCGATATTTGTCAACAGTCTTCACCTGTTCCATGATGGTATGCGAGTGGTGGTTCTCAGTAATGGGTTTATCACAGATTCTTTTGAGGTTAAGACAGGAGTTAACTAAGGCTATTATCATCGCGCCAACAGTCTTCTTGATATTCCTTACTGTGATGCTACATGTAACCATCTACAGAGTGGAGCTAAATGACCAAATGAATAGTAAACTGTTTAATCTCAGCCAAAACCAAGACTACCCTGACCTCAGTCATCAAGCTCCAGTATACTGATGCTGCTGCAGTGTGTGCTCGCTCAGAAGCAGACCTTCAGGCAATAATCATCTTTACCAAGGCATATAAGAAAATGGGACTGATGCTTAACATTCAGAAGACTAAGATCCTCCAGCACCAAGCACTTAATGAGCAGTCTTCAGCTCTGATAATTCAGATTCCCAGTGAAACTCTAGAGAATAGTGAGTATTTCCCATACTTTGGAAGCCATCTCTCATAGAAATCCAATATAGACAAAGAAAACTAACAACACCTTAAAAGTGCAAGTGCAGCCTTCAGATGCCTGAGGAAAATAGATGTTTGAAAATCATGACATCGGATCCAAAACCCAGCTTACAGTTTATCAAGCTATTGTGATCCCCACCTTACTGTATCAGGCTGAGATGTGAAGAACATGTAGGAGACATCTCAAGTCACTGTAGAAGTACCATCAATGCTGCCTTTGAGTCCAGTGGGAGGACAGACACACCAACATTAGCGTCCTCTCAGAAGCAAACACCACAAGCATTGAGGTGATAATCATCTGACATCAATTTCAGTGGGCCGACCATGTTGTCTGGATGTCTGACTCCAGACTCCAAAGCAAGTTTTATTCTCTCAGCTCAGGCAAGGCATATGCTTAAGAGGAGGGCAGAGAAAGTGCTTCAAGGACATCCTTAAGGTCAACTTGAAAAAAATGTAACACCAACATCAATTCATATTAAACTATTTCCCAGGACCTCCTCAAATGGAAGAAGAGTCTGCCGCAAGGATCTCAGTACTTTGAAACCTTATGAAGACAACAGGAGATGAAAAAATGAGCCCAGCAAATCTGTGTGTTGTGGACCAAATCAAGAATCCAGAGCCCACCACCCTGCATAGAAACACATGGCCAAGTTGCAACAGAGTGTCAATCCCAAAGCAGCTTTGTCAGCCATCTTTGGACCAAAAGATAAACCAGTCACAAAAGACAATCATCCTTGACTGCAAGGGGTTGCCTATATATGTTGGGCCAATGATAAAAGACAATTCAGAAAACTAGGTCCAGGAGGATGGTCCAGTATGTTGTGATTGAGGTAGTGGACTGCTTTAACATCTTCTGCTCTAAACTGTGGATGCAAGATCTTGTCCAACATTCCCTCACTGTTTCGTTTCCCCTTCACTATACACAAAGCAGAGTAAGCCTCTATTTAGAGTGGAGTCTCATCTTTTTAACCATCCACTTTGTGTCTCTCAAGTGCTTAAAACAATAGGACCTTCATCTCCTAAGCAGAGGGCTCAGCAATATAAAAAGTAGCTCCTTGGGTTTTTTATATTTACATGGAACATATTCAGGTATCCCCCATCTAGCCTTTCTGATAGCACTGTACCACATGTACCACTTTGAAACTGTTTTGATTTTGCAATTTCCATTGTCCTTCATAAAGATGTAACACCTGTTGCCTGTTCACATTTCTGGCTGCCTATTGTTCACGATCTGGCATGTTCATGCACAAATTTACTGTTGCAGACCAGCCTGTTCTGTGCTTCTGCTCTTTTCTTACTACAGATCAGTGAAGCAAATGTTTATGCTTACTCCTTTTTCCGTTGAAGAACTATGAGTTCTCCCACTTAATTCACACGATCTGGTTTATCACCTGCTTGATTAGTTTCCTTTCTGCTTATTTTTATAAACATACACTGCTTTGGCATGTATAATGAAGTCAGTATTTATAGCTTGTTAGCAGGTCAAATATGCCTTGATTCCCACAAGCAGAAAACAATTGTGTTAGCTTGTAATATCAATGGCAAACCTCTGAAGTTGTTTCTCATTAAAAATCCAAAGCTAAATACAATAAGAGTCACATTTTAACTGTAAAAGCTCACTACCAGTGTCCTCTTTTTTACTTCACCCAATGTATTTGAATAGCACCATCTGCCACATTGTAATTGGTCTTGTTTTTACAGCATTATACTTAACTTTTTAAAATATACTGTTATTCATTTCATTGTACTGTTTGATGCTCCAGATAGGCAAAAGGTCTCTGACTTGAGGGTCTATGTATTTGTGTAACACCTTCTCATCCTTTCATAGGCTGCCTTCAAAGACAAAACAACACTTAGTTTAACTTGTTTCTTTGTATATTGATTCTGTTCCATTGTTCTCATTTGCTACCAGGTTATCCCATTTGTTTCTTGGTTTGACTCCACATTCCAAAAGGACTTCCACTGGTAGGCAGAAATAATTCATTTAGCATTAAATTGATTAATATAACACTAAATGAACACCACAGTCTTTTTGGATAGAACAATAAAGTCATGTTCTTTCCAGAGCAAGTTCTTCATACCCTAGATCAGTGGTCTCCAAACTTTTGATCGCGCACTCCTATCAGTAAAAAATTTTTGAGCACACACCCCCAATATATGTATATTTATATAAATATAAATAGAAGTTTTAATATTTTCTTACAGCACCCCAATGGATTGCCTTGTGCACCCCCTGGTGTGCGTGCACTCCACTTTGGAGACCACTGCCCTAGATTAAGATAAACTTCTGAGTAAAACTCTTTTTAGTCATGACCTCCCTTTGCATTAAGTGACTTCTGACAGCTGCTTTCTTTTCTATAAGCTCCATCTGAGCTCAGCTTAAAAAAAACCAAAAAAAAAGGTCAACTGACTACCTCCAGTGGACATGGATTTTTTAAAGATAGTTTCCATCTGATGAACTTTGGATGATCTCCATAAATCCATTCAATTTAATTGCTGTGTTCACCACTTTTGGTCTGAAAATCAACAATAAAACTTCTCCACTATATAGCATTTGATTGCATCTCCAAGTAAGCAATACAGCTCCATAAGATATCTATTAGGGGTGTGCAAAGCGGGCAGTATTCAATTCAGATTCGACTTGATTCAGGGGACAATATTTCAATTTGCTGATTTGGATCACTGTCCCAATTCAATTCAGTCAAACCTGAACCTGAAGATTTGATTCTGATTTGGAGAAGCAATGATTTGGCCATAGACACAGCTTTATATGTTTTTTCTACATACCTCAAGGTCTAAGTGTGGTTCGTGAATGCTGAGATGGTGGCGCAGATGGAGCGACCCACAGGAGCTTGTGTGTGTGGGGGGGGCGCTTGCTTGGCAGCAGACCCAGAAGTGGACTGGAAGTACTCAGTGGTGGACCCAGCTCAGTGATCAGCTGCGAGGGAACCCTGGGTACCACCCCCAGACCCAGGAGGCACCAGTTGCTCAGCTGTAGTGGCGAGTGTCTCCTGCATGCTCTGCAGCAGACCTGGAAGTGGACCAGAAGTGCTTCTGGTCCACTTCTGTGTCTGCCACTGAGCATGCTGAAGACCCCCCTGCATTCCTGTGGGATACTCCATCCACCCCACCATCTCAGAATTCATGAGCCACGCCTGGTACCTCGAGGTATATAGAAAAAAACATAAAGCTGTCTATGCCCAAATTGTCAAGTCTCTCTGAATTGAATTGGAGGCTTCCAATTCGATTCAGAGAGATTAGTGGGTCTCATGATTCAATTCGGAGATTTGGCTGCTGAATCAGGCTGAATCTCCTCCAAATCAAATCAATGACCGAAGCTTCCTACAGCCCTAATATCTATGTATTTTCCCCTTCCATTTATTCTAACCATGTTTCTTCATTACGTTTCTTTCTCAATGGAAGTCCTTTACTTATTTGTCCAACCTCAGTTGCTGGTAGTCCTGATTCCTCTCTGGAAATGTCAAGTAATAATTTATAGCATCCATAGGATCAATATTGAGCTCTCTCACAAGCGTCTTTGTTTCCTTTTCCAGCTCATTCAGCAGATGAATCCCTGAAGACATTTGCATTTTTCTCCTCTAACGTCTGATAATTTGCATCACAATTGCAATGTGAATAGAAAATAGTTTTTATACAAGACCCACCAGTTCCATATAGAGTGACCTATAGGACTGAACCAATACAGTTCAATATTACTAACATGTGCCCACTAAGTACTTTTGTGACAGAAGTGAAAAGTGATAGGATGTGGTATTTATATTGAACATTCCTAAGACCATTCAGAGATGGCTGCAATAATTTACTGTACTAGTTATACAACCTTCAAGTATTCAGAAGACTAGAGACACCTAGCTGAAAGACCCCCAATTCTAAAAGTTAATATTATTAAAATAAATTGAATCAATTTTTGTGTTCCTCTTCTAATTTTTTCTGTTTCTTTCCAATATAGTGTACATGATTTAACGATTCATTTTATTTTAGAAGCTGCTTAGAAAATGTTGAGAAACACCATTAAAGCAAAAATGTCATTTACAAAGCTTAAAAACTTTAATATTCCACTTCTCTTTCATTAACTAGATAAATCATATACCATCAAGGTAAGTGTTTTAGTTTAGTTTAGTTTAGTTTAATATAATCCATTTGGACTTCAGCTAGTTCATGTTTATTGGTTGTGTTGACTTTGGGTGTTATACAGCAAAAACTTTTAGGATCAAGATCAGGCTAATAAATTCAAAGGTAATACCTCTATTACATGTTAACCTCCAATATGAAAAACTTACAGTTTTTGATCTTCATGTGCTTTTCCATCGGTATGAATTCTTCCTCACTACCAGCCTGTACAAGGTTTTTATTAGATTTTAGGGAAAAAAGTAGTCATGGACATGCTCAAGTAATAGATTAATAGACCACTTTCTCTTACTGGTAAATTTAAGTAAGCCTATGTGTTAGAGAAATTCAGGAAGTTAGCAGTGAAGTTCACTTTCTTTCCCAAAAATCATAACAAACTAATTTGCTTCCTCGTTGTTTTTTACACCAAACAAGATTACAGGATGGCCTTTCATGCTCAACCAGAAAGCACGATCTGTTTTCATAACAGACTTCTACCTTTCTCTCTCTCTCTGTCTCTCTCTCTCTCTCTCTCACACACACACACACACATGCACACACACACACACACTTTTTTATATTTGCTTAAATATAAGATGACCCCGATTATAAGACAACCCCTCCCCCTTAATAATTAGATTTTATATCAGTAAAATTTATAAATTTGATGTAATTTTCCCAGTACAGAATCTAATTATTGAAAGTTTGCCTTGAATTTGTCCCCCATCCACTGCTACATGAGGGAAAATAAATCTGGGGGATCAAGTGGCCCCCTTGCCCTCTGCCCTCTCAACTTCTTCTCCCACCCCTCTTACTGTTAGACCCTGCTCTCCCACATGGAAGTGAGGGGCAAATTTGAAGACACTGACTTTAAGACAAACATGCCTATAGTAAGTAAGTAATTAGCTCTCCAATCATGACTGGAACTAGCCGCTCTTGTCATGAGTCCTGTGACCCTCCAAAAAAGTATGTGCAGATGAGACACAGGACAAGCTGGTCCAGCTCCACATCATAGAGGATGGGGCCACACTAATCACATGGAACAGTCTGAGGGAGCAGGGATTCTGGGTAAACTTCTTGGGGCTTCATTTGGTGATGTTTGCCTGACATGAGGCTGGTCAAGAAACAGGAATCATTGGAGATAGGAAAAAAAGGCACAGCTCAGCTTTGGGAGTGAAGTGGAAGTAAAAATGTATTCATGTAGCAGCTCACCATGACTTGAAAAAGAGTTGGTGCTGAGGGGACCAACTTCAATGGGCATTACCATATATCTTATTCAGATGGTCTGTGCTAACCTACTGTTATGTGACAGGAGGCCATCACAAGGCCAGTCCTGACATAGACCCACCCCTGTCTAGGGCAGTCTGTCCTATCTCACCTGCCACGTCTTGTGGTTTTAACTGATAAAAAAATATGGGAGGTTACCCATTAAGTGTCCCAATGCCTAGGTCATTACACATAGCTCTGACCTTCCCTATACCATGTTCCATGCCTCACAGATGGCATCCAAAATCATTAAACTGCCCACTATTGCTCCCCAAGATCTATTGCTGGACTTCAGTCAGCCTCTGTCCCAAATTCAGCCTCAGGTGTCCATAGACTAACCTTGGCCACTACACCTCTCCCTGTGGCTTCAACTCATGCTCTCATACTAGGTTCTCCCACTTATGTCCTCTCCCTAGGGCCTCCTACTCATGTCATGAATCTCTTGGGGCTGGCCTGTGTGCAACCCATCAGTTCACATTGACCCTACTCTACGCACCCCTGTGCAGCCCTTCAGGCCCACCTCCATGAACCCTACTCTGCACCCTTACATACAGTCCTTCAGGCTGACCCTGTGAACCCTACTCTGTGTGGCCTCCCTTACACTCCATGCCCCCTAACTGGGGCTACTCTTCATAGGGGTCTTCCACCCCATGGAGCTCAGGTGTCCATAAACATACCTGGTCCCCTTCATTCCCTACTGGTTGGTTACCCACCAGGTTTTTGGGGGCTGAGGCTATAAGGTATCCCATACTCGCCTTTCATTAGGGAGCCAACTGGTATGACATTTCCTGAGGACCACCCCATCACAAGCAGCCCTACCACACCATCCATCCCTAGCAGGGTGTTGTTTTAGGTCATGCCCCAGAACCAGGAACCTCCTGCCAGCCCCATAGTTCTTGCCCTCCAAGATATTCTGTGAGAAGCAGCTCCAGCCAGGTGGTATTCCCTTGCTGGCTGCTTGCCACAAACTGCTGGCTCTCCTGCTCATGCCTGCTCTTATTGCTAGCAGATGAGCCCTCTTCCCCAATCAGACAGTCTCCTGCTAGCAATATGATGCCTGATTGGGGACTGCAGCCACCTACAAGCTGCTCTGCTACTTGATCTAAGCCATTAAAGTGACAGGCACCAAAAGTGCTAACTACATGTTATATTTTTAGACCATGGAGCACCCATGGTTCTACATAGTCCTAATGAGTTCTGGATTGAGTACAGGCTACAGAACAAAGGCCCAATGACTATATCTATCCACAGAAAGATACAAGAGGGGGTCAGAGCCAGAGACATGCTGTCAAACATGGAACTGCTACCTAACAATGGCTGCCATGGACTGTGGGAGAGGATCTTCCAAAAGGACCTACAAAAGAACCACATAAACCTGAACTGGCTAATTGCACACAGTGCACTCCCAGTGAGGGTACAGATACATAGAGAAGGGCAGAGAGGTTGACCCAGCTACCCCAGAGAAATCTGCCAAAGCACAACAGAGACCACTGACAACCTCTTATGACTCTGCCTATAAGCCAAGGGGGTGTGGAAGAAAGTAAACCGGCCCAGCAAAGAGGTGACGGGTCAGACTGATGACAAGAGAGGCAACGTTATACGGGCACCTGACTAAACACCAGGGGACCGTGCCAGCCTGCTTCAATCAGTTTGTGTACTGTGTCAGAAGCACCCTGTGGAAGACCAGAAACCTCCTGATGTACAGGCACATGGAAATCAAGGTATTGGCCTTCATTAAAACGGTAATGAGTGAACTCCAGTCCTACTACCAGAAAATGGTAGGAGAGGATGGAGAGCAGGCAGCTAACACTGCCTGGCAGAGGAAGAGTTGGCACAGATTTTTCAAAGATCTTCCTTAAGGGGAAGTAGACCGTGACAGTGAAGAAAACGATGAGTCAACCAGGTCAAACAACAGCAATGAGGACAGCAGCAGCGACAGCAACAGTAGAACCACCAGCAACAGTATAAGTGATTTGAACTAAGGGCTTAAAGCTCATAATCAGAGCTAGAATCCAAGGGACAGTGTAAATATAACAAGGAAAGGAATATGGATGGGTGTGCAGGGCCACAGGTTCATGGGTGCAATCATTATAACAAGTGCATGGGTGTGCAGATGTGAGATTTTTGCTACAGATGTAAGGCTTTGAAGATGGGTTAAGGTTTGGGAAAAATGGTATGTTAAATGGTGTATATATATATATATATATATATATAACTATCTATGTATATACATAGAAATATATTTTTCAAGAAAGAATTGACTAAAGTCAAGTGCTTCTTGGCTCAGATAAATGTAGGAGGCATCTGATTCCCAATACCTCTGGGCTTAGCTGTGCATATACGATGTTTGCCAATGGATTTGGGGGTATCTGAAGTCCTAGGATGAGGGTCTGGGATGGAGGATGCTCACCAGTTGTAGCACCATACATCACATTTAGAATGATTGAGTTCTGCCTGTTCAGTTGATACAGTTTCTGGAATGATTGAATTCTGGAATGACTGGTATGATTGGAACTGATTTGGCTAATTTGACCTGGAACATGAAATATATATATGAATATATTTCCCCAAAATGAGCCATGAGTTTTATAGCTGTGCTCATTGTTAACTACTTTAAATCAACTTCATACTTGGAACATGCTGCTTTTGGCAGCAGTTTAATGATAGACAGTGTATTTTATGAGGTTTCCTTCTATGTGAATGTAAGATGAGAGTATGTTTTCTCCATGCTGATTGTGGGGAAAACCCTCATCTTATATTTGAGTAAGTGTAGTATACCAGTTTCATCTTTCATTTTTATTTATGAAACTTTCAAAGAGGTCTAGTTTTGTTTTATTTATCCTCTCATGTATGTTTTCTGATCCTTATTGTTCTTAAGACATATTATTTTCATTATGTCTATCATCATCATCATTATTATTATTAGGAACAAATAGAAAAAAACCTATAATGTATATGCTGCTAATACACATACAGTATAAAGTATTTTCAAACATTAAGAGCAATATAAGGCTAAGAACAGATGTGGCATTTGTCCTAAACAGGTTTGCCTGTGTTTGCCCTGGAACAGAAATATGCTGGGATTTGTGTGTACATACATCACCCTTCTAGACAGGGTTTAGTGAGTGTCTAAATGCACCGCTGCTTTTCTTCTATTGATTCAACAATGCACTCCTGGGATACCTATTCAGATGCACTTTGCAATATTCCAGGATAAACTGTTACTACTTCCTATCCTGTGAACCTTTTTAGGATTTTTTCCTGAGACAATGGCCATGGATGTCTGAAAGATTACACTTTCTCCTGGGATAAAACTGTTTATCCTGGAAGAAATACAATATCTGTTTGTTGTCTAAATGTAACTATGAAATAACTTGTGTTCTAAGAAATGCAGAAATAGTAAGTCTTCTATTGATGAAACCCAATTTCTCCTAATTTATGGAAGACATTATAGTTACCAACAATCAGTATAAATTATTTTGTTGGTTGCAGTAGCAATAATACAACCATATTAAGGCCTTCACTTTTAATTACAACTTTAAAAATTTAAATTTAATTAAGTTTTAAAACTAAATGGAGGAAGGGGTTTTCCTACTATTTATTGCTTCCTCTCAAAACAGATAACTGATAAAGAATAATATATGCCTATGGATTGATCAGTGTGAGCTGAACCACAGTTATGTAAAGGTATCTTTGTTCACATTACAAAACTATAAAGGCACAAAACATAGGCACAAGACCATCCAAACTAAAAAGCATTTACCTTCCAATTGGTTGCTGCATACAGTTTGAAGAGAGACTAATTTGGAGACTAATCTAATTTAGACAGCTTCCAGTGCAGAAATCACAATTACCAGTGCTTAACAAGACACTTGTTGCAGGCTTGGAAAGGCTGAGATTAAATGACATTGCAGAAGAGTCTCTCCAGGCCAAGGTTAAACAGAGTTCAGAAGTCTGTAATACTGCTTCCCCAGTACTCTTAGCTGATTAATTCCCTAATGTCAAACCAATTGCACCTATGCAATCAGACACCTTTAGGTTATTGGCTAGGTACACATACCATGTATGAAGCAAACAGAAAGCACTCTAAAGCTGTAACTGAACAGACATTCATGGTTCATAGAGCAATTTTAAAAGGATGAATTGGGCTCTAAGTTAACCCTCAATGGATGAGGTATTAGATTAAAGTGCTTTCTGTTACAGCACTTTATCGAACATCTGTGCAAAGATATTCCATCCCATCAAGGGTTAACTTTGAGCATGATCGTTGCCATCCCAGGTGGTGTTGCATAGGGCTGAACTTTAGGCTGGGCCACCTCCATCTCATTAGTTGTCACTGACCCTAGTCAGGGACAACCTCTATTCCAGCCTGATACACAGTTTTGCCAGGTGGTCGAGCGAGTTGGAGAAGGGGGGATTTGTCTTCTCAGCCACCCTGGCCTCAAAGCATGCATTGCAGGAAAATGACTCTGGTGTTTCTCTCCCAGCAACTGCCCCTGCTCGGCTGCGCTGCAGCCCAGCCCAGCCCAGGTTAGCGGGGTCCAGGATCTCATCCTCTCCACCATCACTGTTGACAGTCACCAGATGGTAGGGGGCGGGAGCTGGGGAGAGGGGCCACACTGGCAGCCTCCTTAGAGTCATATGGAAGCACCCCCAGTGACCAGTGTGGGCAGGCCCTGAGCCCTGCTCCCCCTCCCCCTGAAAATATCTATTCTGTTCATTCACCCTCTACTTTATAGCACTTTAAGTAAAGTTTGACGGTTAGAGTACTTCCACCATAGGCTTTTTGTGTGTCTGTACTTAGCCATTGCGTCTATCTCAAGCAGCTTGTTCTCATGTAACTTGTTGTCAATTTCACTCATATCTTTATTTCTGGGAACTGTAGAGCAGAGGTTTTTAAGTAACTACTGAAACATAAACTAGGATTTTATAGGCTTCTTTCTAAAGTTATGGTGTGGACCAGGTTGCTCCACCCCCAGCCTATGGGCCAGATATGGCCTTCAGAGATATGGCATCCAACTGCTGGCCTCTCTATGTGTCTTAAAATTTGACAGTTGCCACCACTCTCCCTCAGCCAAATTTGTGGACCCTGCAGGATGGCCCTGTGTGCTACATTAGGTAATGCGGGGTGGGATCTCAGCAGCAACACTGTACCACTTATTTGACCCACAGGGCCATATGGTCGAGCACCAATGGTGTGGACTGCTGTCTCTCAAGCCTTCCACTTCTAGAGAAGACTAGGACAATTTTTTCTCAAGCCACTAGTGACATTGTAAGGAA
>NW_017729032.1:256981631-256994326 GCF_001723915.1 Gavialis gangeticus | reverse complement strand
AGCAGGGTGGGATCTCAGCAGCAACACTGTACCACTTATTTGACCCACAGGGCCATATGGTCGAGCACCAATGGTGTGGACTGCTGTCTCTCAAGCCTTCCACTTCTAGAGAAGACTAGGACAATTTTTTCTCAAGCCACTAGTGACATTGTAAGGAATATGGTGGTAACCACTGTTTCTTTTAAGTCGTTATTGTTAATGTAATTTAGCATTTGACAAAAACAGCATCAAGTGTATCCTTTTTGATCACTTCAAGAAATATTTTCCAAGTGACATGCATACAGAAATCAGAAAAAAAACCCTCTTCCAGTATATGGGAAAGTCTTGATGAATTGCTTCATCAAAAAATGTCCATATGCTATTAGAAGACTACTCAGTATTGTTACTTAGCCACCAAAGAGCTCTTGCACATGTTTTTAATCTGTAGCAATGCAGGGTCCACCTGAGGCCAGTGATCCACTTCAACCAGTTGAGAAAATATGGGATCAGGGTAGATACTATCTCTCTTTCAGTCATATCTCCTGTATCTGCTGCCAGGAATTTAAATACTGGAAGTAAATTCAACGATTCCTTGATAATTTCATGGAATACTGGCCTCCTGCCCATGGGATAGCATTTCTTGGGTCCCATTGCTAAAAAGAGATTGATCGTATCCAGACAAGCGAAGGTATTCACTTGCAGTAGCACAAATAGTAGCGGCACACATTTCTGTCACACCCCTGCATGTGCGCTTTTTTGGACACATTGTCCCTCTATGGGCAAACTACCTGTGCCCAGCTCCTCCAGGCTTCTGGTGTGTTGCTCTGACTGGGCTGCATATGCTGTGGGGGGCAAAGGGTGGTGGATCTTGGGGCACAGGGTGCCACAGCACAAGACTAGATGACAAGCAGTCCTCACTTTAAGGCACCTGATGCCCCAGCCAGCTGGAGAATGGCATGCTGTGGAGTCCCCAAGCTGAGGCACACTGTATCCCAGTCAGCCACTCTACTGTGCCTTGAGTGTACCTTGTGTGTGCTCCGGGGTGCCTCAAGATGGGAGAGCAGGGTTGGCTGGCTGCTCCCCCATCACATTTGTACCAGTAGCAAATTTTGCCTGTGCTGCAAATTAGAAGTGCTGTGCATGGTTTAACATGCAACACTTGTTTCTGGCACCACAAACCACACAGACCTGCATGTGTGGATGTGGCCATTAAGTCCATGTGACAAAAAACATGAGTATGCTAGGATATGGTGTGAAAGAAGGCTTTAAAAAGGAAAACACATGAATTGTTCATAGAATGACGATTTCGGTAAAACTAAGTAGCTGAGTTTGCCAATGGTCCAATTATATCTGCAAGTAGTGAAGGTAACAACATTATTATCTAGGCAATCCTATGTGAGTCAAAAGCAGGCCAAAAGTTTAAAAACACTAGAGGCGCATCCACACATGCAGGCATGTGCACTTGCAGCAGCTCAAATAGGAGTGGCACAAATTGGTGCCAGGGATTTTTGCCTCAGCACACATACCTGAACATGCACTTCGGTGTGGGGGCAAGTTGTAGCATTTGGGGCAAACTGATCCTGCCCAGCTCCTCCGAGATCTGCAGCCAGGGGGAACTGGAGCCTTGGCCCAGCACCTGTGCTGGCCCCAGCAGTATAAAAAGCTACCCTGGGAAGCAGCTTAAGGATACTTTCTCTCAGGAGCTTCTGGGGCCCAGCCAATTGGTATCTGGGAACACTAGCCCCTTGTGCCAGCTGGACTGCTGAAGCAACCCAAACCTAGAGTGGTCCCTGCACCCTCTGCCCACTGCAGCAGTCTGGCAGTGAGGCCTGCTGCCTGGTTGTGACCTGCTGCTACCTGTGACAGCCTGCGGCCCCATGGCTGTGCACCTGCCAGACCCAGATGGGGACCACACAGCTGCCTGGGCAGTGGTATGGGCACTATAGCAAAGTCTCCTGCACCTCTGGATCAGCTGTCAGTAGGCTGTGGCTGCACAGTTGTCCTTCATGCGGCACTGCTGTCACATCTTCTGGTGCCCCTGCCCTGCCATCTGGGCAGCTATCACCCAGAAGATGTGCTCATTGCAGTGACCTGCTTTGAACTGGCAAATTGCCAGGTCAGCCACCTTGTCTCCTCTCTAGCTGGGTCCCCGGTGCTCTCCCTGGGCAGGCTCCTCTGCCCAGGTCTCACCACTTGTCTCACTACCAGGGATCCTGATGTTCTCTGTTGAAAAACATGCCCTCTGGCAACTGGAGGCTGTGTCTTCCAGAGAGATGTCTCTATGGCTGCCCACTGTTGGGCTAGGCCGGCTCCATGGAGGCAGGACCTGGCCCGGCCTGATGCACGGTCCCTGTGTGCAGTGCCAGGACCCCAGGTGACAGCTAGAGTGGCCCAGTGCTGCCCAAAGGTGCATGTCTGCCAAACCCCACAGTCCCCCCCCCCACATCCACAGTCCCCCCCACTCTTACAGTCCACCCCCCATCCCCACATCCCTACTTACCAGGAACGGTACCAGGTCATGCTGCAGTCTTGCCCTGCTCCTATTTGCAGCAGCACGCTGAGGCAGTGTATTGGGGCAGCAGGCAAAGTGGACAGCCATAGAGATGCTCTGGCCAGATGCCAGAGCATCTCTCTGGAGGACGTAGCCTCCAGTCGCCTTTGGGTACATTCCTGGACCATGCCCTGCCTCATCTTTTCTCCACGAGTTTTTTTTTTCATACCTGGATTTCAAGGTATCAAATTTAGAGCCCATACTGCAAATATGCAGCCTAGGGAACACTTTTTCCCCAGCATGCCTTTTGTGGCATCTCAAACTGCTTTGAGATGCCACAAGAGTCACATGCATGCTCACCTGAACACACTCTCGGAGTTCAGCCCAATATGGGTCATCCCTGAAAATTCAAATTAAAAATGTGTGACCCATGTTTTAGCTCCAGGTGTAAAGGAAAAGTTTTATTTTAAGATAAGGAGGGATATGGAAAAGTTTAATATGGTATATCAAATACCTTACACAATGAAAATAAAACAGTTTGAAGACTGTGTTACTGCAAGATAGGGGCCTTAGATTCAAAGTGCATTTGGTATTCTGTTTGAGTCCATTTTTATTACTGCTTGAGCTTACTCTTAAGCTGTTCCTCATCAACATCAAGTATTATTTTTATGATTTATTGTTCTCTTATTTTATTACAGCCATATACAATCCTACATTAGAAAGTACCTTAAAGATTTGAGAAATTCTCAGACAAACAGCAATTCAATGTTAAGTTTTTCAGGGTCTGAAAAATACGTTTTCATCAGAGCCAATCCTGCCCGACCCAGTGAGGTAATAGTACTGTGAACGCTAAACATAAATGAAAAAGAATTCAATGAGCAGGCACTCACTTGCCAACCAAGAAATGAGAGCTTTAAACTACACTTAAAAAGGTGGAATAATTAGAGCACTACAGGTGTAGAGAAAGACCAGGATGAAAGGCTAGAATCAGTGGGTGGAGAAATGGGAAGTTATATTAGAAACAGAAAGAAAGGAAAACCACCAAGGCAGTCTGACTAATGTTATGTCTCTGCCAATAAAAGAATATGTAGCAGCACTAGAAAGAGCTGGAACTCTTAGTGCACAACCTAACCTAACCTAACCTAACCTAAATGGGCACAACAGAAACTTGGTGAAGCAAAGCTGAAGACTGAAATACTTGTACAAAAGAGTCTTGCCTGCTCAGGAAAGAGAAGAGGTTTGGCTATATTGTACTTTGCTATTTTGAAGCTCAGCAAGAACTGAGAGGCTGAAAGACACTTCTAGGAATGCCTATACAGGCATTATTACCACAAAATAAATGCCACACACTTGCAGGTACAAAAGACTAGCAATAGGGCAGATTGCTCTGATTTAGACCAGGCTATGTCTCCCAGAGATGCACTCAGATGCACTCCAGATTGTTCCCGAAACATCAACTCTGAACAAAAGACCACCTTATCCAAAAGTTAAAAGTCAAGCTCGCTCTCGCTCTCTCTCTCTTTTAATAACAGGATACTTTTTAGTTATATATCTGTTGACAGAGCAGTGGCGGGAAGATCCAAACCATTCAGAGATCCTAGATAAAATTGATAACAGCTTTCTGTATTGAGAAGTTAGAGCACATACTATGGAAGAAACTCATTATGACAGACAGGGAACTTAAAAATCTAAAAATTTAAGGTGTTTTGGATAAAAATGGCCAGATGTATTATGGACTTCTGTATATTACAAAAAAGGAGTGAGTTACAAAGTAAAAAAAAGCCTGCAAAAAGGCCAAAAATAGTTAACCCTAGAATCTGTTAAGAAGAAAACTTTAAAGGTAGATTTTACAAGACGACTAGTACTTAACAAAAAAGACCAGTAAATGTTGAAGAGTAAACTGTCCCCTCACAAATCTATCTAGGAAGCATGGAAAGAGAAAAAGCTCAAGGTCAAAGCTTAGTCACTATAAACAAGGACACAACTGAAGAAAAACAATTTAAAGCACAAGCATGAAGGCATAGTATCCAACTAACATGGGATAAAATGAGTTTGAAATAGCAAGGGGCATGAGAGGCAATAATTTTATTATTGGACAAAATAGGAGAAAAATAGGAAAACAGAAAGTTTCAGACCTCACATGGGAATCTTAAATTCACAAAGCCTCTTTGCCTCCACTCTCAGTAGGAATAATTAACTGTGACCAGATACTTAACCCATTTTTAACTAGAAAATAGAAGTACAGTATAGAATAGGCAGTACAGAAAAGCAATATTTACATAAAAGTTTAGAAATAATGAAATCACCGGGGTCCAATGACATTCTCCCTCACAGTATTTGAGAACCTAGCAACCTATGGACCATTAACTGTTTTTAAAAAATTCATGGATGATGTGGCAGTCCCAAAGACTTCAAATGGCACATAACATTAAAAGGCCCCAAGAAATTATAAAAATACAACAGCCTTATACTGACAAGTAGGAAGAGACTAAAGCAACTGTTAGTGAAATGTATGGACACCTAGAAGATACTAAAAGAAAAATGTACTAGTTGCATTTTATGGAGGAAGAAAAAAACATGGTCTTGTTTCTTATTTATTACTGGGCAACTGGCCTAGTTAAATAGGTAAGCACTAGAAGATACCTTAGCTCGATATAAATAATAAATGAAGCTATTAACCTTGTGCCTCTTGACATACTTGTTTGCACAAGAGGGACATGATCAGGTTCATTCACTACAAGTCAACTGCCCTGCCTCCTCCACATCCAATACAGCAGGTGGTTACCAATGATTCTCTAACTGGAAAGACATTTAAAGTGAAAATCAGCAAGGGACTGTCATGGGCCTGATTCTACTCAATGCTGTCCTGTGTAAATAGAAGAGGGTGGATAGTTCTGTGGATTATGCGAAGATGGGAGGGGTTGCTAATTATCCCCTTTGCACAACAGAATCATAAACAAAAATGTTGATAAATGTTGACAAATTTCAAAAAGATTAACATCAACCAAACCTAAATCTAAAACAAGTACAAAATGCTACAGATCAGAAATAATCAAGTACATAAAACCAAAATGTACAGTAATCAGGTAGGCATGATCAGTACAAGACAGAATTTGGGGATTCCAGGAGATCACATGCCTCTAAAAGAAGCTGGTTCAGAATAGAAATTGTATGCAATGAATTGACAGGACTACATGTAAAACAGGAGGCAAATATTCCACTCTATTCAAGTCTAATATTAGATGGAAAGTGTGTCTAGATTTGGGTTTCACGCTTTTGAATACAAATAAAATTACAAAAAAAGCTACTGGAGGAAGCCACAGAGGAAGAGGTTTGGACTAACAATCTTATGTAGATAACAGATTTGTGTGAGGATAACATGAAATTTTAAAAAGAATGTCTATGGTGGATAAAACAAGAAGGGGCTTGATTTACAAGCAAGGACAATTCAGTCAAGGGGAGTGGAAACTTAATTTATACTGGTAGTTTCCAGGAAGTTTAAAAAAAAAATCTCCCCCGTGGAAAGCTCATACAGAACTCTCTCTCAGAAATGGTCTAAGTATACTTGATCCTGCCTTAGCAAGGCATAGACTACAGGACTTCTTGAATTCCTTTGCAGCCATCTAATGATTGCTATTGTTTAATAGAAGGATAGTAGTGTTGCATAGTAGGGCTGTGTGAACCTTTGATCGCTGATTCAATTCAGTGGACATTCAGCCCAATTTGGCGGCCGAATCTCTGAATCTGAACCTAATTAGGAGACCCTTTAATCTCTCTGAATCAGATCGGAACCCTCCAAATCGATTTAGAGAGATTTGGAAAGATTTGGTGATTCAGACATAGACACAGCTTTAAAAGTTTCTTCTATGTACCTCAAGGTACCAGGCATCTCATGAATGCTGAGATAGTGGGGCAGATGGAGCATCCCACAGGAGCACAGGGCGGGTCCCCAGTGCACTTGGCAGCAGACCCAGAAGTGGACCAGAAGCACTTCCAGTCCACTTCCAGATCCACCAGGAAGCACACCCTCCTTCAGATTCAGCCAAATCAAATCAGGACAGTGGTCTGAATCACTGTCCCTGATTTGGGCTGAATCCAAATCCGAATCAACTGTGGCCCATTTTGCACACCCCTTCCACACAGTAGTGATGCATAACAGAACTATATCTTGACAAATCATTGTTTTGGGCAATTAAGCATAAGGGGATTATAGTTTACCTCCCTTTATTCCAAGTTTTCCTGCTGTAGTTCTCCACTGCTGTTATATTACAGTCAATTCCAAACCCATGAAAGCAGTGATGCAGATGATTCAGAGTGGGATAATTAATAGATCACACTTTGAATATTAGTATAATATGTATTTCAGTTTTTGCTGAGCACCACAGACAATGTCTCCTCCATAAAAATGGCTTCTTTGCAGTTAACACATGCTACAAGCAGAATTTGTAGATTCAGCTAACTGACTGTGTTATGATACTGACGTGGAAGAATCAAGCCAATAGCAATTTGGATCAAGACTCTTCACACACCCAAAGCCCAACCACTGTTGTATTTTCAACAACCTCTGAGAGTAATGTTCATGTTTTATATTTATATTTCCACATCCATGGTTCCAGTTTTGTTCCTTTTTGGGGGGGAGGGGGAGGACTAACATGTTCTTTTGAGTTTCATATTTCACACCAAGGGTTTGTCTATTCTATTGCAGCAGCGTGTCCTGCTGAGACATCATGTTACACTTAGTACAAGCTAACTGAACTTACAGTGCCCGTGTCCAAGCATTCAAACAGCGAAGCATGTGCTAAGTGCCATCATAGTGTAGTAAATTTGGCCTTTTTCACAGCGGAGTATATCCAGATCATATTACCTAACATGTGTTGAGCTAACATCAGACTGCTCCATGGAGGTAACATGATCGGAGGATTCCAGTGTGATGGCTATGGTGGAAGCCTGACAAACAGCTGTTTATCAGGCTTCCATTGGAGCCCTGAAGCGGCAGCCCTGGGATTGCATCAAAACTGGCTCAAGGCTCCATTGTGGTACTACAATACATATATTTAGAGCATAGTAAACAATGTGCAACTGCTCAGAAAAAGAAGTTATATTAATGCTTACTACATTCTAAATATAACATGCTAAGTGCAACATGTAGCAAAGCCTTAAATCTATGCATGCCCTACTCAGAGCCACAGACACATGCCAGAATTGCAAGTGCATTAATAAGGCTTCCAGAAGTTTGTCCCCAAGACCCATGCTGCAGCTCTTTTTATGTGGTGGTCCTGAAACCAAACACTGAGGACAAACTCAGGAAAGCCTCAGTGGTGAATGCCCAAGTCTGGGGAGCATCTTAGTGATAATCATTTCTTTTGCATTTAACTACTGATTACTGCATTATATGAACAATGGTGAGCATTTTTGCTGCTCAAAATCAGTTTTTTTTCTTAAATCAGCCCTGTACTTATTCAAAAATGCATCTAAATGTTCATTTAACACTTTGTATATGAAAATCATCTGGTACACACAATGCACATCACAACTAAAGAATTTAGAACCTAAAAGATAGGTCTCTGCCTTCAGACACTGGGATTTCCTTAAAGCACATGTAACTGTGTACATATACTCTTAGTATCACACTTATAAAAATTAAATTGCTTCTTTCCCTAAAGTGCACAGGGTATGAAAAGCCCTATGCCTAGCTAAGATAAAATGAAACTGTCAACATACGGTATTTTAAAACTTTATAATAGTAAACCAGGCAACATGGTAAAATATAAGTGGTGGACATTTAAGGTGAATTTGCTTTCTCAAAACTCATGCATAGTCCATCCTCATTTGAGCACTTTAAATATGCAACTACCTTATTTCAGATGCAGCATGGAGGATCAACTGTTAGAATGTGAGGTTGAATTCAATTTAAACCAATATTAAAAAGCCTGATATTTTATATGCTTTTATGGTCCCAATTTGTATGAATTAACTAGTTTCACATATTTAGCTATACATCACATGACTAAATTATTTCATTCTGTTCCTCTACTTCCCTTGATTATGTACTTGCGCATTCTTTAATGCAAGAAAATCTGTTAGTTGGTACATAGCAATTTTTCCACCTTTACCAAGGAACCAATTTGCTATTGCTATTAGCATAAATGTGGGTGGAAGGTCCAGCAGGTTTACATAGATTTCACTTTCTTGCCATTACATTGAACTGCCTCTCTTTTGCCTCTTATCTTTAAGTTGTGTCATTTTAGTCTTGTCTTATATAGAGATAAGCCTTGCCACATTTGCTATTTCTGTTTGGTTCACAGTATTCCCATCTATATGCCTCAATGCCTGAAAATAAGGCAGCCTTCCTTATTTTTCTGAACTCATGCTTCTGATTTAGGAATAAAATATTCCCAGAAACATTACAATGACTGTCTGCAAGCAGTACAAAAGGGCCATTTACAGCAACATTAAATACCTTCTCTCAGCACATTAAAATTAGCCACCTTATTCGTGACAAGGGATAAATAGCCACAAACTCATTTTCAGGAGTTACTTTGCCCAGTTTTTTCTGCACTGATTTCTCCTCTACACTAGTTTAATTGTGATCCTTAACACTTCTATTTCAACATGACATTTTGTATGTTTGTGATGGAAGAATTCACTGCATTTTTAATAAAAACTATTTTTTTTTGCACAGAAGTGAATAAGTCAAGCAAATTGTTTAAGGCCAAAAGGCAGGGTCATGAAGATAGTGTAAGATTACTGAATGCCAGTTACATGTTTTAACTAGGCACTATCATCTGTTCAAGCCCTTCATCACTGACTCTCAATAGGACTTAAAATAGAAACTTACTTGTGATATCAAAATTAAAGTAATAGGAGTCTTCCAGACTCAAGCCACAAAAAGTATCAACACCAGTTTCAGAAAACAGTCTAAGACTTCAGTTAGACTCTTATGCAGATGAACACCATGGTCTGTTTTTTTCAGATGTGGGTGTGTTTGAATGGATAATTTAAACTTCCCAAACACCAGCTACATGAAATAGTACATAATCTGCAATTTAATGACTACTTCAGTATCAAGTTTGGGGAAAAAATTCCTTCATTACTTGAAGCCTTACATCCTTGCCTACTTTCATGCTGCTGAAGAAAAAAAGCCTAATAGTAGAAAATTCCCCACTCATTCCTAAATGAGTTGTTTATGTTGGGGTGTCAGGCTGGAGTTCAAATGTCACGTCCCTAGATAATGGGCCAACTCCTGGTTTCATTTATCACCTAAGCATGAAAAGAATGAAGTCTTTGATTCATAAGATATACCCAGATTGTGCCAATGTTGACTGGAAAACAAAGGTCAAAAGATGCTGGGAAAACAGTATTGGAGTTGTCAGTAATTTTAAATGAGCAGCCTATTGAGGTTGGATGTAAACAACCTGGACGTTGTCTACTTTTAATGTCATCTACTGAATGTATTTCTAATTTGCTCTGAGGAATCTCTAAGGTGAGGATTGTAGCTGGATACCAGAACAAACATACAATGACTTTTTGTCACTGACAGCAGGTATTCAAAGATTCAAAGAAAGTTTTGTGTTCTAGATGTACTACACTGTGCTCTCTCAATAGACAGAAAGGCACATTGTGGGTTTGCCATTATTCAAAGATGAGGGTGAGTAGAGACAGCATATTTAGAGCTAAGTATTATGACTTTGTTCAACATTTTTAATATTCCCTAAACTGAGAAGCATATTTTATCAGCTGGGGACTATATTAATAAATCTAAGATATGAAGCAATAGCTAGTGATGAATTCAAACCATCATTTAACGGAACTCTTGGAAAATACTAGATTAGGTGACCTCAGTATTTGATATTTAAGTATTTCCAGTAACCTCTCCACTTTTACTCCAGTGCTCTTAACACCAGGACAACCAATAGATTGTATATGCTGCTTCCATGCCACACATAAATGCCACTGCCATGCTGTAACATAAGCATGTAGAATGGTTCTCTGAAGTATTAACTTCTGTTGATTTAAGTGGGGATTTATTAGTGGGGGGAGTTTTCCAAATCACCCACCCTAGTAATTTTTAAATATTTGGCTCCAAGAAAAGAGAAACCTGGGCACAGGTTTCTCTGAGATTTCAGGATTTCTCTTCCACTTTGGATTTGCTATTAAAAAAATATATCAACCAAACCTCACAGCGTGTCTGCAAAGTAAGAAAATTATAATTATATTTATTTTACTGAACAGGCAAGGAATGGTTCACTACCTCAGCATGAACAGGAATATAAACCCTATCTGACTTTTGCTCCAGATTGGTTCATTAACTATCCATATTGTGCTATCTTCATCCCTGGCATCACTCCACTGAGTCACCTAGGAAGATTTACTTTGTATGTAGATAAGGCATCTAAAAATGACTTATTTTAAAAGTGAGCAGTTCTTTCATTCCAGTCACCTAGGGATATCTTTCCCTCCCAGGGACCCAATCATATTCTTAATTAGGCAAGCAGACAGTAGGCTTATCACATTTCCTCAAATGAAAGTTGCAAAAGTTTGGTTGTCAAAGAATGAGACAAAAGGAAACAGTTAAGAATAGTTCTGATTAAAGGTTACATTTATGCCACTTCTGTGAAATGGGAAATGACAGAGGGATCTGGCTAATGGAGGGGACTGACACAGACTTAGTGAAAAATGGCATGGTAGCCTAGAATTCTAGTCTTACCTCTGTTTCTTAGCTGTAGATAGAAGTAGGTAAGGCAGTCTTTTAGGCTACGGACAGACATTACACATAAACCGGTTTAAGTGATCAGAAACCAGTTTAAACCTGTAACAGAACAGATGTTCAGTACACATAAACCAGTCTGAAAATGGCTGAAACCAGTTTGAGATAAACCTGGTTGAATATAGTATCAGACTTAACTGATTTGAGTCAAGCTGGTTTATGCAATGTCTGTCCCAGACCCCTTGCTTGTTTAAGAAAAATTGGACTCCCCCAGCATCCTGGCATGCTCTCTGGGATGGGTGAGGCTCTCTGCTCCACAGCAGGGTTGGCCCCTCCCTTCTGCTCGCTGGCTGCAGCTCTGGAAGAGACTTGCAGGAACGAAGCATCTGCCTGGCTTCTCCCTGCTGAGCAGAGATTATTCACCCTGTCAGCAAAACCTGAGTTAGCTGCCCAACCAGGAAAGGACAGCTTGGTCTCTCATTGTGGGTACTAGCCGTGATAATATAAGTCAAGAGACACAGGAGTGCCAGTAAAAATATTATTGCTCTTGCAGAAGGGTAGACTCCCGCCTTATGGGCCAAGAGCTACCCCCTTGAGGGGTCGGACCCTCTATATTTATATGCTTGTCTTACATATGGTATAATGAGATTAGTCATCATTACATATTTTTTTGGTTGTTAGTTATAATTAGTGATTTTTATCATCATAAGGCCATCTTCCTCTTTTCAGTTGGGTCAGGTCGACCTCGCCATCTTCCTTGCTGTCTTCCTCTTTCCAGTTGGGTCAGGCCGACCTCGGAATAGATTTCTTGCTACGCCAGCACCCACCCTCCCAAAGTTATATATTTAGTATTTAGTATTACACATCTAGTCATAGGTTAGACTGTTCACTAAACAATTTGTCAAACAGATATTAAAATACTTGAACTTATAAACTTATTAAAATATCTATACTTATTCTTATGGCCTACTCAATTAAGCAAGCTAAGCAAAGCTAGCCCATTTTTATATCAACCCCACCCCTCTGCCTTAGACAGACACCTCAGCAGCAGACCACATGCTGGCTACAATCCACACTGTGGGAGATGACAAAGGCAGACAGGCTTTTTTGAGTTAATCAACAGGTAGCTTAATGTACTTCATTGGAAAAAGCTATTTAAGACGAGCTTGGAGAGATTCTTTGTTTTCTTAATGGGTTAATAAACACTGTGTTATGGGTAATAAACATCCCCTGCTAGGCTGCTCAACGGGAGGAAGGGGAAACATCAGAGCATCCTGCTGGGGCCCAGCCCCACTCAGATCAGCCCTGTAGAAGGGAAGGGAGGGCTGCTTTAGTGCCCCTGGCTTCTAGCCTGAGCCACTGCAGGCATGTGCCCACATTCCAGGAGTGAAAAGGTAATGTCTATCCACTTCCAAATGAGTCCTGCAGAGATTGAATCAATTCAGGCTCAGGCTTTTTGAATGTCTGGCCCTAGCCTTAAAGCTGATGACTTAAATTAATCTAAATTACATCATCAGC
>NW_017729032.1:256972337-256976631 GCF_001723915.1 Gavialis gangeticus | reverse complement strand
TTAAAGCTGATGACTTAAATTAATCTAAATTACATCATCAGCTGTGCAATTCCACAATTTTCATCATGTATCTTGAGAAGAATGATATCTCTTAATTAATGACAGTGATAATTGTTTCAAACCTACTTGTGTGTTATCCTGGGAATTCCTAAGTCTACAACATAACCATTGAAACACTAGAGAAGCCTCTTTTAAAACTGCCTTATTCCAGCCACAAAAGCACCTGCTGCTGTGCCCACCCTTGTTCTCATTCCCTGAAGGAAGAGACATCTTGTCATCCTTGTTTTCCCTGAACTCCTTGCAGTATCAAAAGCATCTCAGCTATGTAAGGAAAATCAGCCATCTTTGCAGTGTGTAGCTCCCAAGTGTGTGGATAATAGTGTCTGGCCTTTTGCCTTGTCATCTTTTGATAGGAGGAGGAGGAGGAGGAGGAGGAGAAGTAGTAGTTTAAAAAAATGGAAAGTCTTCTTTCTAAAGACTTTTAAAGTACAGGCCAGTAAGCCTGATAATACAAGTATGTCACTCTGCCCATGTTCATAATTTTTTTCTAAGCAAGAAACAATTGAATTGGCCAGATGTAAAGGTTGGAAGTACTTGGCCACTAGCCAGTTTATAGGTTTGCACGTAGGAAAAACCCAGCTATAACAGTGTGCTCTGTACTACAGCCTAAAACCCCCAACATCCAGAACAGACCAGGCATAAGGTGTAGCATTTAAGGGCTCCTATAAGCGTGCAAGGAGGCTGCTCCAATGTGCTATAATTACAGTGAATTGGAACAGACTCGATTAATTGAGTCTGCTGGAGCGTGGTAATTACCATGCTCCAGCAGACTCCAGCACCACATGTATCAGCACCCCTGCACTGCAAAAATGGTGGTGTGGCACTATAAACTAAAACGCATTAAACATGCTTTAGTTAAAAGCATTTTGCCACCATTTTTCAGCACAGGAACCCTAATACACATGATGCTCCAGTTGCTTTTAATTAGCCCAAATCTCAAAGCTGTGCTAATTAAAGTGCCCTTTCCTCCCCTCCCCAGCCCCACCTCCACCCCCACGGCCTCTTGGAGAACATCTATAAAAGCCCTAAGATTTGAAAACATCCTATTAACATTCGAACTGTCTGCTGATGCCTGTCTTGTGAAAATTATGTTACAGGAACCTCACTAAGTACCTGGGTAACTATTACATGCTTACTTAATAGCTTTAATAATTACTTTAAAGATCACTTTTTAAATAAAGTAAAAAAAATACCAGTGCTAACAGATATAGAGCTACACTGTTATTTAAGCATAGTGAACTCTACCACAAGAACCTGGCAATTGGCATTTATGTTTTAGAACTGGATTTTTAGTCATTCCACAACTGTCAAGTTTGGCTTGATTTGGGAGGCTGTTTCCCCTCTAAGTGAAATATCTTTGCCCTTTCTCAGGGGATGTGGCTTCCAAACTAACACCTTCAATTCCTACATTAGAACAACAGCAGAAGAGCTCTTGCCAGTAAGCTGAGCCATTAACCGGTCAATGCTGAAGGCTAAGCAATAATAAACTGTATGTCATTTTTATTTGTTCTGCTTTTGATACACGGCGTACCAGTAAGCGCTAAATAATTCCAAGAAATTGATGGTAGGGAATTACGATATTGTGGGCATGTCTACATGAGATCCTACTGAGCAGTAGCGTTGGAAAAAAACCATGCAGTGACAGTACTGCACAGTAATACTGGTTACTGCCCAGTCATTTAGTACTTGCTTATGCAGATACTAAATGACTGCTTTCTGTCGCTCATGTAGATGCAGCCTGTATTACCTAAGCCTTACACTTAAAGCCAATTTTTCCAAACAAAAGATTCAGTTTTGAATTTTTTCCTAGGTTAGAATATCTAAAGTCCTTGGTCATCTTCAAATTCAAGCAAATCATCCCAAATATTTCTGTCAGAGATCAGTAACTTCAAAGATTTTCTTATTTAAATTTACAATACATAAAGGAAGAATGTAATACCACTTAAACCAGATAACATTAGATGCCTGGCATGCCAATTTAAAAAATGTGGGATCTTCCTTGCAGGTCAAACCTCATTTGTTTTACATGGTTTCCTCTGCACCTCCACAACCTCTTATCAAAGATGCTTCAACAACTACAGCCACACTATTCTGACTGCTAGTTACCTATAAGACCTTGATTTGATAAATGCACAAGATGGTGTCTCTCTGAAACTCTAACACCTTATCTGTTAAAAATAGAGTCGTTTTTAAAAAAAGTTCTTGCAAATTAAATCATTTAACCACTCAATCTTTTTCCTGATGTATTCTGTGACCTGACCTCAATTTGAAGATTTTTTGGATATTGTTTAACCAGTAGCAGAGCTTTCATATTCCCACCTCGTTAAAAATATTACAGGTTTGAAAAGCAAGTGTAAAGAGTCCATCAGTTATCTTGCTAGATAGAAATATGATGGATGATGACAAGGTAATACTGATTGCCGGGCATCTTATGTATTCTTACATATTATGACTTAAAGAGGAGAAAAAACAAAATTGATATGCACACACAAATAAAAGGGGTTGACTGGATTGTTCAGCAACTTATTAAGTCTATCTCCAGGAGGCTGTGCGCTCCTGTGAAGTTAGTATCAATAACTGACATTTTATATCAATAGTGTTGCTTTCAGTTGAGCCACTACTGACTCAATCTTGTCTGAACCAACACAATTAGCCAAGCCACCTGATGACAAATGGGTTGCTGAGATTTCTCTTTTCATCTCCAAAGATGTTCATATTTCCTGCCATCCCAATCCTTCACTATCATCAGGGGCAGATTGTCACAATGACAGTGCTAAGTCCTTAAGTCACTTGAACATTCATCTATGAAGAGAACCGCTTAATAAATAACTAAATACAATCAAGGGGTCAAATAAATGGTCCCCACGAAACAAAACTTAAAACCCTGAAGTTTATTCCATAAATGTTTTACTCCATTGTCAACAGACTAGATTGCCTCAAAAAGGCTAAGTTTAGTTACATGTTAGCAGAGACATCTACCTTGAATGGCCACATGCTCCGGCATTGTACATTGCTTTCTCTTTATCTCCCAAATGGTCATTTCTCTAGAAATTATTGAAACTATTAATTCTTGATAGGCTTTATTTACTTTACCATTTTATCATCACCAAAGTTCAATCTTATGGTCTTTTTGAGGTAATTATAAAATTTCCTTTATTAAACAGCTTTTCAACTCTCTTTCCCTGAAATCCTTTTTAAACCAGTATAACCAGTACTGCAGTGTATCCTGATGTAAGTACCATATTTACTTGAATCCAAGAGGGCTATGGATGTAAGATGACTCCCCAGTAATTAGCTTCTGTACATGAAAAATGTATATATTTGTTATAATCTTCCCTATATAAAATCAAATTATTGGAGTGTCATCTTAAATGTGTCTCCCACTGTAGCACAGAAAGCAGTGATAAGGCAGGCAGTGGGAAGGGGTAGGCAACAGGGAAATCCAGTGGCCTAACATCTGCCTTACCACTTCAGCATCTGCCACACCACCACATACCCCCCTGCTGCCTGAGCTCCATCTTGCCCCCTGCTGCCTGCCTCCCATGATGCCATGTGCCCCCCAACACTTGCCACCCCCCTGCCACCAATGCTTGCCCACCAACATAAGGCCTGCACCCTACCCCCTGACCCTGCCACTGCTGCTCACCCTTCATCATGTCTCTGGCTCCAGATCCAGCACTAGCACCTGCCAGTTTAGGGAATGGTGCACATGGTGGCTTTAGCCATAGGTACTGACTTGTATTTTTGCTGGGGGGAGGGGGAAGATGGACATGTGACAGCCCTCTTCTTGGTGACCACCTTTTCAATATGGAAAGGCAGGAGACATGCCTGCTTCCCCTGCTCACCCAATCACAGCCAGAGCAGAGATGAGCAGAGTCTGTGTGAGGCAGGGGCAGATATAGGATCCCCACCATGCTGGCCTCCCCCTAGGAGGCCTTTACTGGCCATGCCACTATGGAAAGGCACCCCCCACCTGCCCGGCAGCAGCAGAGGGCACAACTCTGTGCTGCCATCCCTGCTGCTGCTGGGCACGCAAGGAGTACCTCGCCATGACTATGCAGCTGGTGTGGGGCTCCCAGGAGGAAGGCAGCAGGGTGTGGAGCCCTGAGGCTGAAGCAGTCAGCCCACATCCCCGCCTACCCATGCACAAATTGAGGGGGCACATGCCCCACCTCTCCAGGAGTGCGTGTAGTAGCAAGGAGCCGATCCCCTCCCCCCCACCCTCTGGATGAGC
>NW_017729032.1:256971648-256972299 GCF_001723915.1 Gavialis gangeticus | reverse complement strand
CCCCACTTCCACCATGGGGGCCTCTGCACCCCACACAGACTTACTTGTAGGCAGCTGGGGATCCTGCACTCCACTGCTGCCTGGGGCTGTATTCCTGACATGTGCATGTGTGTGTGCATACACATGGTGCCCCCTTGCACCACACTCCCCGCAGTCCCTTGCAGGCTGGAACTCTGCTAGCCTGAAAGGGTAAATGCACCATTTCCAACATTTTTCTGCAGTGAATGGAAAACCCAGGATGCTGCACCATAGTGGGAATCTGGGACAAATGCTGTCCCAGAGTCATGCAACCTGGGACTTGATGCTGTCATTTTGGGACTGTCCAGCCCAATTAGGGATGGGTGGTCACCATACCCTCTTCTCAAGGTGGGGCCATGAACTGGGCATCTATGGCTCCAGCCTCTATTCAGCCACACAGCAGTGGCTGTGGTAAGCCCTAGCCCCAGCCCAGGCCCTGGGACTAGGACTAGGTCAGAACTGGAGCCAGAGCCAGAGCCTGGGGAAGATCTGCCATCTCCACCACCACTACTGCTGTATGGCTGGGTTGGGGCTGGAGCCACCATATGCCCTGTGGCCTACGCCAAAGCCAGAGTCAAGATGGAGGGTAAGCAGTGGTGGAGGGAAGTGGCAAGTAGATGTAGCAGAGGTGTG
>NW_017729032.1:256959168-256966648 GCF_001723915.1 Gavialis gangeticus | reverse complement strand
TCAGCCACACAGCAGTGGCTGTGGTAAGCCCTAGCCCCAGCCCAGGCCCTGGGACTAGGACTAGGTCAGAACTGGAGCCAGAGCCAGAGCCTGGGGAAGATCTGCCATCTCCACCACCACTACTGCTGTATGGCTGGGTTGGGGCTGGAGCCACCATATGCCCTGTGGCCTACGCCAAAGCCAGAGTCAAGATGGAGGGTAAGCAGTGGTGGAGGGAAGTGGCAAGTAGATGTAGCAGAGGTGTGCAGGCTGGGGCAGCAGAGATGGCAGGGTGAAGAGGTTGTGGGAGATGTGACAAGGGGAGACAGCATCTACAGCTCTGACTATAATTCTGAGCCCACATCAGGGCCAGAGCTGGAGCCATGGAAGTCACCTCTCCCACCCCACCTTGTATTTGAATCCAATATAATTTCCTGCCCAGCCCACCCAACACACATACAAGTTAAAAAATAGATAAATAAATAAAGACAAGTGGGGGGGGGAGATTTCTTTTTGGACTACAACTACACTGGGACCAGAAGTCCTTATTTAGATTCACACTATATATATAACTAAAATTACAAATTTATCAAAAACATACTTTTCCATGGGTCATACCAATTTTTCTGCTTGTCATTATGTTTTTATTTGGCATGTTCTTTCTGGGCAGAGTAAAGATTTCTGGTCAAAATATGGAAGATGGAAACCCAACAAAATTGTCAAATACCCTGGTGGTCAGTACTTATTTGGCATGCAAGAAAATGGCAGAGCTGGATTTTCCATGTGATTCTCCCACATCCTGAGATGATGTCCAAATCATCTTCCTATTTTCTTGAGTCTCTCTGTTCACATACTTTTTCATACCTTTTTTTCAGTCTTGGTTTCATCTCAAAGTTATCTATCAGAAATTCCCCTGAAGGGAAGGGGAAGGACACACACACACACACACACACACACACACACACAGAGTAAATTTCCACCTGTATCCAACCATAACATTGAAGCCTCTATCCTGTGCATTTGAAGTTTGAAATCTATTATTTTTATCACCTCAACTAATATGGCTTTCCATTTACATTAACACTGACCTCTCTCTGTAATTAGGGCTCCCATGTACCTAGGTTTTATGTTAGGTTTCTCTGTTAGGATTAGATTTCTCCAAAACCCATTTGTCTCTTTTGGTCTTTGAGCTTCAAAACCTTTCTTTTCCCTACATTTTGCTCTCGATATTCAACCCCCTTTTTTTGATCATTAAACCCATGGTCCAACACAGAATATTGAGTAAATCTGCTAGCATCCTCTAACCATGCTCCAAGTCATGATAGTTCTAAAGCTTTTCCTTTACTCATCCACTTTTTTGATCCCAGTTAACACTTGGCCTCTGAACCTAGGGCATCAATTTTTCTATTGCCTATTATAACAAATGCCAGCAAAAAACTTTGAGCAGAGGACTTACAACCAGCTCCTATATGTTTCTAATAAATTCTAGTATCTAAACAAGTCTATTTTCTTTTTACGGAAGACATGCTGCTTGGAAGGCATGATCTTTAGAGCACTGTTAGTCAACTCATCTAGCTCTTCAGGCCAGATGAAAAGTGTGTAGTTACTCCACAGGCCAAATCACCTGTCCTGCTGGATGCCCCTTAGGCCTTGGGCAGATATGCCTCTAAGGCCCAACCCTTCTGGTCATGTGGCTCTCCAGACACATATAGGAGTTTCCCTTTTGCCTAATGGCCAGCCTGTTCTCCTCTGCTGCAGTCCCATGCAGCAGGTTTAGCCTTCTCCACTCTCTTGTTAAAGTGACAAGGGCTTCTGGCTCCCTGTCACAAACCCTTAAGTTCCTCAGTGGGATAACTGCTTTGTCTATTCCTTAGATCTCTTCAACCCACCCTCTATTTCCCCAGCACTGCTCCCTCCTGCTATCTCCCCCTTTCCCATCCTTTGTATTTAAACTACTTTATTTCTATTACTACTCCTGCTCTGTAAGTCCATTTATAATATCTGACAAAGTAAACTGTCACTTAGGAAAGCTTGTACCTCTCTGAACAAATTAGTCTCTAAAGGCACGATAGAACCTTTAGAGACTAATTTGTCTCTAATGGCTCTATAGTGCCTATTGGAGCAAGGCTGCTCCAACATGCTCTAATTACAGCACGTCAGAGCAGACTCAATCAAGTCTGCTGGAGCGTGTTAATTACCGCGCTCTAGCTGACTCCAGCATCTCACATATCATCCCCATGCTGAAAAATGCTGGCGGGGGTGGAAGATTCGGGGGCACATGTTCCCCAGGCCTCTGCCAAGGTGCATACAGTGGCAGGAGCCCTACCCCCACCCCCCCGCATGCCTGGATGAGCTGCCTGGGCTCTGACCCTCCCCTGGCGCAGCCCCGCTGGGACCCCACTCACCCAGTGGAAGGGGGCATGAAGGGGGATCATCCCACTTGCTCAGCCTGGCCCTGGAGGCAGGGGACACAACTCATTCCAGTCATATGCATCCCTCAGCTCCTGGACTCCACCCCTGCTGCTCCCCGTGTGCGTCCCACTGCACCTGATCGTGGAGCCTCTGACAGTCAATCCAGACTGAGATCAACTGTCACAGGCTTCCCAATCAACCAGTCAATCATGATTGACTTGTTAGTGACCACTGCAGTACAGCGTTGTTAGCTGTGGATAGTATTTGAAAGCCAGACAATATGAATACATGGAGAAGAGAAATAGT
Organism: Gavialis gangeticus; assembly: GCF_001723915.1. NCBI lineage: Eukaryota > Metazoa > Chordata > Crocodylia > Gavialidae > Gavialis > Gavialis gangeticus. Next base: position 256,963,951 of record NW_017729032.1, on the reverse strand, counting down.
AATATTTACAATTTATCTTAATAATAAAAAACAGCTCTATATCTCTATAATCTCCATGATATGCAACCTCAGGAAGCCACTCTCCTGGTTAAAGTATTCCCAAGGTAAAGGGAGGAAAGCCACATATTCTTTCAGATGGGACACTATGGAATGAGAGGACACTGGTTTCAGTTTATTTGCTGGTTTGCTTGTTTTGAAGGTGCTACATAAGAAAACTACAACTCCATCTGGCTAACTTGAAGGTAGAGCTTTTCATGACACATGGAATAGAGGCCTGTCAATGGGAGGCCTTGAAAAACTGAATTCCAAAAATATGGAGGAAGACTTGGATCCCAGAATGATATTAGAGCTTTCTTTTAAATGCTTTCAGTTGCATGTGGCGTTTTAATCCAGAAAGCAATTTACCTTCAAAAGGTGGTTAGAAAAATTGCTGTGAAGACGGATTTAAATGTATTAGTCAAGATCATTGGGGTGAAGTCTGTAAAGAACACAGGGTTCTACCACAGTAGAAACAGACTAGTGATGTGAAATGAATGGAGTTTGGGTCTTGGTTTAAAATGTAAGCGTGGAGTAACAGGAAGGGTGGAAAAGGGCTGAGGGGTGTACATGTGTGTGTTTGACAGGAGAATGTCACTGATATATAGGTGGTTGGTATAAGCAGTCAAGTGTTGGGTATAAGTTAAATAGAGCAAAGGTTGAATGAAATTTTGAATTCCCCTGGATTTTCAGGCAGTAAGTAAAATAGAATCTGTAGATATACAAGGCAGATATTTGAAAGAAAAACGGTATGAATTAAGCCTTACTGCAGTAAAAGAGGACCTTGGAATAACAGGCATTAGTGAAATATTGTGGAATGGCAAAAAATAATGGGACTCTAGAATCTTAGGCTATAAATGCTATAGAGACTAAGCTGAAAAGGTTGGGGGAGCAGCACTATTTATAATAGAGCTTAACCTAGCAATTAAGAATTGGTGTGAAGGACCACAGAGTTAATTCTATAGATATATGACTCGCAAGTAGTTAGAAACTAAATATCAAGCTATGTTCCCAGCTTCCAGATTGAGAAAAGGATTATGCACGCATCAAGTGCAGAACCGTATCTGGCAGAAAGCCTCACAGAGCCACTGCAATTAATGCCTCTCATTGTGCTGCTTTCCAGACCCATGGTAAAACTGAAACTGGCTAGTTAAAGCCTTGGGGCTCACTTTAGGACCCTGGGGCAGTCTCTCTATAATCCGTTGTCCAATGTGGATGAAACGGGTGGTCGTTAAGATGCCGAAGTCAATGTGGAGGTCGAAGTTACGACGTCGTAGCCAGTGGTCGAGATGCGGGATTGTGGTCAAGGTTGAAGCTGGAAATTAGTTCGTTAGCCAGAGATCAATATGGCAAGATGAACTGAATAAATCGCAAAATCATAGCTGTGAGGAGACCAATGGGCCCAAAGCCCTCCTGAGGAGCAGTCCCTGCAGCCGCAGCCTCTGCTCTCAGGATCGGTTCGATCTCTTCCTGTGAGACAGTCTCTGCTAAGGCAGTATCTGTTCGCAGGTCGAGCGTGGTCTCCCCCCTGAGGAGCAGTCCCTGCGAATAGCAGCCTCTGCTCTCAGGGTTCGGACAGGAGACCAGTGGGCTTAAAGCCCTCCTGAGGAGCAGTCCCTGTCAGGCCAGCCTCTGCTCTCAGGACAGATCTTCCCTGTCAGCATTGCTGTCAGAACCAAAGAAACTTTCGCTCACTCTCCCTTTCGCTAAAACCAAAAAACCCCCTTTGGAGGGGCCCCCAAGTCTTTTATGACAACCAGGTAGCCAATCAGTTTGTCTTCTCTAAAGAAGTTTTAGTCTGATTACGTCATGCAGTCTGTAGACTGAGCATGCGTCTGGTCAGATTACTTCATCTGCTGAGCAGAACTGAACATGTGTGTTGTTACAAAACTAGGTCAGTTGTGACTGACAAGCCAAGGCTCACACAGGGGGCACATGCTGGGCACGCTGTGAAATATTCCATAGGCCTTGCCTGCTTGTCTGCGCATGATCAGACTTAACTCTTGTGTTGCCAGCATACATTCAAAATTTGGTCCGGACATCCGTAAGAAACATTAAGGTGTGTTAGGCAAGGTTAAGAAGGGAGGGTACACCCTGAGGAGCCAGAGTGGGGCAGGGGGCACTGGGCTACAAGCGGACATCATAGCTACTCTTTGGACCAGAACTTTACTACAGGGTTATAAAAGCTAGTCCTGATAATGAGGTAAGAACCATAATCTCTGTTGAGACCATACTTAGTACTATCCAAGATACGGATTATTTCTGAAATTTCACATTCAAATTGATTTTTAAAGTTTCATTGTTTCAGAACAACTATCCCAAAGCTAGTGATATAAAGTCCAGGGAGGTTAAAGTGTTCAATGATACAAGCTTTTGTGTCATTCTGGAATTGGTGCCAATTCAGTTTCCTTTTATTCTTTCACAGAGGGATCTCCCTTTTGTCCAATGCAGACAGCAGAGGGGCAATAGAAGCAAATGATGGTGTATATATGATTTTGGCAGTGAAGCAGGGAAATGAACCCCTGATGTTATAATTTGTGATGTTTGGTACAGTGATGTGGTCTGAGTGGCTACTGTTTTTGTATTTTAATGTAAGTGTAGGAATCCCTACTCCAGATCCCTAAGGCATGAAATGGGTGGGAATAGAGAAGATATAGCTGTAACACAGAGCTTGGCTGTAGATGATGAATCTAGAGGTGTACTTAGGACAAAAGCTGGTGGCATATAGGTAACTGTAGTAGTTGGTTGGTTTCCTATTCAATATGGTGGTGATGTGGCAATTGCAAAGTTTAATGGTGGCATCCAAAAAAATGAATTTGCTGGGTGGAATATTCAGAAATTAATTTGATGGACAGGTAGAAGTTGTTAAAGTCCTAGTGGAATTTCTCTAGATATTTCTTCCCATGTGTCCATATGATAAAGATGTCATTGATCTACCTCAGGTATGCAGAGGATGAGAGGACAGCTGAGGAGGAAATGGATTTTAAGGTCTGTCATAAATATATTGGTATACTAGGGGGCCAGGCATGTGCCCATGGTTTGCCCATTGTTTGTAGGTATAGGGAGTCTCCAAACCTGAAATAGTTGTGTGAAGACAAAGCAGGAGACTGCAATGGAAACAGAAACAGCATCATTGTTGGAATAATGTTCTTTATGGATTAAAATCTGTCCTCATGGGGGATGTTAGTGTATACAAATGTGACAGTCATGGTACTTAATATAGTGTTTGCTGGAAGCTCATCATGGAACCTAGTTTCTTTAGGAAATCTATGGTGTCCTTCAAATAGCTGGACATTTCAGTGGCATACGGGATTGGGATAGAGTCAAACCAGCCAGGAAATCCATCTATGATGGTGCCAATGAAAGAAAAACTGGGCATTCTAGGTTGCCAGGTATATAGATTTTGGGTAATATGTAAAAGGTGCTTGACCTGGGTTCCTAGGGGATGGACAAATTACATTTAAAGCTGTGCAAATAGTTGCCAGTTTTGGTGTTTAACTTAAAAAGTTTCTGGAACTAATACAGCATAGTGAAAACTTAACCATTTCTTCCTAATCTTTAAATATCTAAACCATATACTTGAAGTTAAGCATTGCAAAGCTGAATTAAACTTATGATTTGAATTGCATCCCAGGAAAATGATTCAAACTTTCATTTCTAGCTCAGCCTAATTCCTCTGTTTCACAACTATTTTCCATTATTTCCGAACAAAAATGCTAACAAAAGATGTTCTTTCCAGGCCTGGTGCACGTTACTTTTGGTCTAAGGAGAGCTCAAGTTTTCAATATTATAATTATTTGGCAAAGCAACATTTTGGGAAAGGCAAGGTTTTACTGCCCATCATTTATCCTGCAATATGTGCCTATGAGATAAAAGTAGTCATAACCATACCTCATTTCTATTTAGCACCCACCCAAACGTTAATTACATCTTCATCCTTATTGAAAAGAGAAGCAAATTACTTATTCTATATTTTGACCATGCTTATGTTATCCTTGAGCTTACTGTGAAACCCATCTCTGGTGTAGAACAGTCCCTCTTCTTCGCTCTTGGTTCTTTTTTTTATTTATGCCTGTACGAATATTTTGCTGTTTGTTTGAATAATCTGGGATGTCCAATATGCAATTGCTACTTGACTTCAGTAATATAAAAGGTGTTATAACAGCTACTTAAAGAAGGGATACTCAAATATGAAGACAAAAGAAAAAGAAAATGGGACCCAACACTGTTTTATCCAAAGAACAAACAGTGGATAAAACAGTGTTGGGTCCCATTTTCTTTTTATTTTGTCTTCATATTGGAGTAGGGAGGAGAGGGTGAGGGGTCACGCTGTATGTCAAGGAGCATTATAAATCGACTCTTATCAAAATGGAATTGGAGGCGGAGAAAGTAGAAGGATTGTGGGTTAGGATACATGGAAGTCAAAGGGAAAGGTATTTGGTGGTAAGGGTCTGCTACAGACTCTCACACCAAGGGGAAAAACTAGATTTTGAACTCCTGAGGCAGCTCTCGGAGACCATAAAGACTAGGGAAGCGGTAATCATGGGGGACCTCAGCTACCCTGACTTCTGCTGGGGGATGCAGACAGCAAATTCCCACCATTCACACAGGTTCCTATCCTGTGTACAGGGCCTCCACCTGACGCAGGAGGTACATGGTCCCACTAGGGGGAATGCCTTACTGGACCTGGTATTGGCAACAGGGGATGACATGATAGGGGACCTACAGATCAGTGGTCACCTGGGGG
>NW_017729032.1:256938651-256954168 GCF_001723915.1 Gavialis gangeticus | reverse complement strand
GCAGGGAACAGCTACAGGCAGACCTGGACAGGTTGGACAAATGGGCAGAAAACAATAGAATGTAGTTTAACAAGGAGAAATGCAAAGTGCTGCACCTAGGGAGGAAAAATGTTCAGCACACCTACTGCCTAGGAAATGACCTGTTTGGCAGCATGGAAGCAGAAAGGGATCTCGGAGTCCTAGTCGACTCCAAGATGAACATGCATTGTCAGTGTGACGAAGTCATCAGCAAAGCTAATGGCACTTTATCGTGCATCAGCAGATGCATGACAAACAGAACCAAGGAGGTGATACTTCTCCTCTATCGGGCACTGGTCAGACCGCAGTTGGAATACTGCATCCAGTTTTGCGTGCCACACTTTAAGAGGTATGTGGATAACCTGGAGAGGGTCCAGAGAAGGGCCTCTTATATGGTTAAGGATTTGCAGGCCAACCCCTACAAGGAGAGACTAGGGCACCTGGACCTCTTCAGCCTCCGCAAGAGAAGGTTGAGAGGCGACCTTGTGGCTGCCTATAAATTCATCATGGGGGCGCAGAAGGGAATTGGTGAGGCTCTACTCACCAAGGTGCCCCTGGGAGTTACAAGAAATAATGGCCATAAGCTAGCAGAGAGCAGATTTAGACTGGACGTTAGGAAGAACTTCTTCACAGTTAGAGTGGCCAAAATCTGGAATGGGCTCTCAAGAGATGTGGTACTCTTCCTTACCCTGAGGGTCTTCAAGAGGAGGTTAGATAGGCACCTGGCTGGGGTCAACTGAACCCAGCACTCTTTCCTGCCTATGCAGGGGGTCAGACTTGATGATCTATTGAGGTCCCTTCCGGCCCTAACATCTATGAATCTATGAACATTATGTCAGGTTCCTTTAATATCCTTGTATGACAAGTTAACCAACTTCTTGGAAAAGGATAATGAAGCAGACCTAGTTTGTCTAGATTTAAGCCAAAATTTTGTTACTGAGCCACAAATTATTGGCCAAAATAAGGAGAGGAAAGAAATCAATACTATAATCGTGAGGTGAATAAGGAGTAGCTCAATGGGACAGCACAGCAGGTTGTGTTGAAAGGTGAGCTATCAGATGAGAAAAGTTACCAGTGGTGTTTTGCAATCAGCTGTTTTTAAGATTTACCCTATATAGTTATAACTAAATGTTTCCTCATGAAATTTGCAGATGACATTAATCTGACAGGTACAGCAAATATGAAAATGGACTAATATGGAAAAGGACCAGGTTATTATGCAAGAAGACTGGACCATTAGAAATGGAATGAATTTTAGCAGTATGAAGCATGCTACACTTAAGGACCAACAACTTGCTATAAGACGGGGGGGGCATGGAGGGGGTGCAGCATAACTGGAGCCAACCGAGAAAGGGACTTAAGTTGCTTATAACATGTGTTCACCATGGGATGCAGTCCTTTTTCAGCTAACGCAGTTTGAGGATAGGGTATTGAAACATGCTTTCTTCTCAACTATTTTCAACTTCTCTATGTGCTTCTCAAAGTACAGCCATAACGGGCCATAGCACTCCAGGTTAGGCCACACCAGTGCTGAATAAAGAGCAAGAATAGCTTTCTTTAATTTGCACTTCGCACTATGGTTAATACATTATGCTCCCCCTGACTCCCAACAGTATTATACTGGGGACACATATTCAGCTTGTAGTCCATTAAGACCTCCAGGTCTTCTTCTGAAATACCACAGCCCATCCAGTTCTCCATTTTCTTTTTGTGTATTTGATTGCTCCTTCTCAAGTGTAGTAATTGGTAGTAATCAGTATTTATCCTTACTGAATTCCATCTTATTTATCTTTTTCCAATCAATCAAGGTAATTTAAAATCATAATCCTGTCCTCTTTAGTGCCTGCTATCCCAGCCAGCTTAGTATTACCTACAGATTTACAAAGCATAAAGCCAGTTTCAACATCAAACCACTGAGGACTTTTTGAGCATTAGCATCCAATTATGCTCCCACCTTCTGAGTTTATCTAGACCCTAATACCTTAACCTACTTAAAAGAGCACAGTGAGAAATAACACCAAAAACCTTCCTGGTTGAGGGATCATGTACATCCACTGCTTTTCCTCAGTCTGTAAGTCCTGTGTCCTCTTCATACAAAGTCAGATTGTTTGCTCTTCACTAATCCAAATTGTCTGCTCCTTATCACCTGGTTAACGTCTAGGTCAGGGGTAGGCAAACTTTTCCAGCTGCAGACTTCAATGACCCACCCAAGGACAGAAACAGATGGGCAGTCATGAAGGCCCTGCTGCTGCCACTTGTCTTCCTTGTGGCACAGGGAAAACACCTGAAGCCCACATTTCTCTCTGCTGTGGTAGCATGAGGAGAGTACCTGTAGCTTGTGTTTGTCCCTGTGCTAGCATGAGTAGACCTCCTGCAGAAGATGCCCTCTGCCACAGAAGCTCCATGACCATGAGGCAGTTCTATAGGTTCCATGGGCCAGATCTGGCCTGTGGGCCACAGGTTGCTAACTTCTGCCCTAGATGCTTAGAAATAGAGTTCTCCTTGTCATGCTCCAGTACCTTTCCAGGTATCCAAGTTGGACTGATGGGTTTTTAATTCTTTGGTTCCTTCCTTCTCCCTTTTTTAAGGAAGTCACTACATTTACCCTCAGAACCCTAGGAGAGAACTCCCACAGGTCAAGTGAGCATGACTCTGCAGCTACTTAAACCACTCCCATGAGTAATCTAAAAGTGATCTCATAATCTAAGTGCAGACAGTCAAAAAGGTTGAGGCTGAATCAATTCAGTCTTTGCAGGTTAGTCTAAGCCACACCGATTAAATTGAAACAGAAGTGAACAGATATTTATCTTTTTTTCAGGAAATGCAGCCACATGCTTGCAGTGGCTCAGGCCAGAAGCTGGGGGGTGCTAGAGCACGTCTCTCTGACTGTTTGTTCACTTCCTCTTCCTGCTTTCCCATGAGGTCTTTGGGTTTTGCAATCCAGAATTACAGCAGCACCACTCTGCAGAGTTGCTTATCATTTTTTCTTCCTGCTTCCAGGTGCCTCTGGGATTTGTAGTCCACGGTTGCATCCAGCATTAAGTTTGAGCAGAGGAATGAGTATTTAACCCCCTGCCCTGGCCCTAGACCCCAGCTGGGGTTTGCCAGGGGGCCAATCCCCTGCCACCTGAAGACTGGGCTGCATCCCCACCCGGGCTTGCCCCACCCCACCCCTTTGTCAGCCAGTCCTCACTACTCCAGCTAGGAAGCAGACAGCCAGGGCCAGCCCTGTTTTCTGGAGCAGACAGGACAGTCCAGCCCAGCCCAGGGCTGGAAAGCATGCTGGGATGCTGGGGGACTGTGATTTAACTTAAACCAGGAAGGGGTCTGGGATAAAAGTTTCATAAACTGGTTTGACCCAAATCAGGTAAGTCTGATACTACATTCAACCAGGTTTATCTTAAACTAGTTTCCGTCATTTTGAAATTGGTTTATGTGACCTGAACTTCTGTTACAGGTTTAAACCAGTTTCTGATCCCTTAAACTGGTTTATGTGCAACGTATGTTCCTAGTGATAATGGTATTGCTAATTTGTGACATCAGTCTTATATACCTAACTTGTTCATTCCTTACTCTAAGCTAATCAACACTTGATGTGTCTAGCTGCATTCATCTGATGTATTTCAAATGTGTTCTGTGTAGACTGAAATTAAAGTTAATTAAATGCTTCAACCTTCCCATTATTAGCTGCCCCTCCCTATCTGTTAAGTGACCTACCGTTTCCTTCATCTTCCTCTTATTTACAAATTTTTTATTAAATGCTATAAAGTCCTTGGAGAGTGAAAACAGGGATTTAGCTAAACTTCCAGATCATTTGTCTGATTAGAATAATAAGCCCTCATTGTTGTTTCTTTGAAGAACAAGCAACTCACCTGAACTCCTGTTCACCTTGGATGAATACTAAGTATGCTGCAGGAAGGGGTATGTTGGAAAGGAAGTTCTGCCTTGAGATTGTCTGGGACCTTCCAGGGGGGAAAAGGTAGGCACACTGGACAGTTGTGAAAGGTTTTTTAATAGAGATGTTCAGGCTGGAGAACTGGCTGGAGGCAGGCTTAAATAGCATTATTGACATAACCTGAGGCTTTGACATGTGCTTAGATTTCCTCTGTTTTAGAAATGATGAAACAGGAAAACTTCGTGACCACTTCAGCAGCTGCTTATTAGGGGTGTGTGAAATGGGCTGTATTTGATTCAGATTTGGATTCAGCCCAAATTGGGGACAGCAATTATAATTAATTGATTTGGATCACTGTCCCTGATTCAATTTGGCCAAATGCAAATCTGAAGATTCAATGCTGATTCAGAGAACCAGCGATTTGGCCATAGACACAGCTTTAAATGTTTTTTCTATGTACCTCGAGGTACCAGCATGGCTCATGAATGCTGCAATGCTGAGGTGCACGGAGCATCCCACAGAAGCACGCCTCCGCCCCCCTCCCCTCCACCCCATCCCCCACGTGCTCAGCAGCAAACTTGGAAATAGATTGGAAGTACTGCTTCTGCTCCACTTCAGGGTCTGCTGCCGAGCACATTGGGGTCCCCTCCCCACACTCATGTGAGGTGTCCCATCCACCCCACCATCACAGCGTTGATGAGCCACCTGGGGTATCTTGAGGTATGTAGAAAAAACATTTAAAGCTGTGTCTATGTCTGAATCTTCGAATCTTTCTGAATCTCTCTGTATTGATTTGGAGGGTTCTGGTTCAATTCAGAGAGATTAAAGGGTCTCCTGATTCAATTAGGATTTAGAGATTTAGCCACTGAATTGGGCCGAATCTCCACCGAGTTGAATCAGGGAACGCTTCACACAGCCCTACTGCTTATTCTTGTTTCTTTGGATGCACTACTTATGCTAATACAAAACATAACATGTTCCAAAGCCTTATGATTACTTGCTCTCACATTTTACAAAAGCCTTGGATGTTGCTTGACAGTTTCAGTTTGAGTGTCAAACAAATGACCTTTCCAAAAATTATTTAAAAGTATTTTCTGTAATTGTGTGTGTGAGTTTACATAATAAGATGTAGGCTGGTTTTACTATATTGGCATATTTTGACTGTTCACAAAGTGCAGTTTCTTCTATCACAAAAATGAGGCCAGGGATACAAAAACAGGCTGACCAAAATAATCTGCTTCTTTTCCTTTAAATAACCTGCTATGTGGATGATTACAGTGCTAATAGGCATCTTGCTTATTTACATATTCTTTTGGTTGTGGTCAATGAACTGTGACGGTAAGTTAGATGTTAACTAAAATATAGCTATTGAAGCAGGAGTCTGGGCCTTGGTGTCTATTCAGTCTTTGGCACCTTCTCACGAATATAGTAGGTAGGGGGCAGGGGGGAATCCAAGACCTCATGGTGTTACTTTAGAAGCTAATTAGCAACTTAATAAGCATCTAGTGTTCCATTGTTACTTCATGACTAAAAATTACTCAAACTGCTTTTTAGTCTGAATAGAATATCCACAGTAGCACTGATATATTATTCCAGAAGTTAATTTAAATTGATTTCTAGTGATTCACATCAGGCCGATAAAGACAACCATCAAAATAACTACCTTTTAAATCCATTAATATTTCCCTTAAAAATACTTTTACCATCTGAGCCTAATTTGCATCAAGACCTAGAAAAAAATTGGCCTTCAAATATTTTATACCCTAGGAAATAATTAAGCTGAGAGTTAATGATTTTCCAGTTTGAGAGCACTAAGACTCCTAACCTTTATATATAGGTAGAGTAGGCACTGGTGCTTTGTGATCCATTACTCCTGGGATATCCCTCCTCCTCATCTTTCAAAAAGAGTCTCTTTTCAATAAAAATGGCTTCTCTCTAGTATCTCGTTTTAGTGATGGCAAGTGGATGTCATAAAATGTATTGCCTTCAATTCTTCAGCCAGCTATGAATGCTGATTACTATTAACATTTTTAAATGATCTTCTTTGAAGTACTTAATCTACTGTTTTATTTTATAGAACATAGAAATTATGACTTCAATGACAGCAGTCTCCAAAAAAAGGAAAAACCTGAACGTTCTCCATCTTTCCTTGAAGGAACGCTCCATGTAGGGGTGGGGGAAAAAGGTTTACTCCCTTCCCCTGCTGCAGCTTAATATCAGGCAACTCTCTGGGTATAATTCAAAGCTATCATATATCCAGGAAAAGCAAAGCTAAAGGTTATTTCAAGTTTAAAAAAAACCCAAAAAACACACCAGCAAAACATTTCTACACACCCTAAAGCAAATTTCTATCTGCTACAACCAAACCGTCACGGCTCCATCTTGTCTTTTGGAGAGTGTTGCTGTCACCCTCAAAAGGCAAAATGTAAGCACTTTGGATTTTTTCAGCTATCCCTTCATTTGTTGAGCTACCCAGGCTTAGTGTTGAAAAAACATTTGAAACCACTTCAGGAATGAAGTAAGTTTTGAAATATTCTGGTTTTCCTCATTATAACTTAAATTCACATTCCCTATTATCTCCAGCTACCAGTGCTGTAGAGAATGATAGAAAAATGCAACAATACTGAATAACTGTACTAAGATACATGGACAAAATTCTGATGTAATCCAAGAAGTAAAATGGTTCTCTGATTCTGAAAGGCTGGAAGTGTGATCCATGATATTGTATCCATTGTGCTCATACAACAAACCAACAGAAGTGGAAGAACAGGAAGAACAGGAAGTTAGGCCAAACTAGATGAAGTTACATGCGGTAAACCTGAGTGAATAATACTAGTGAATAGAAAAACTCAGGCTGGCACAATGTGATTGGAACCCAAGTCATGGGTGAGCTTCATTTTTGGAGTCTGTCATAGCACAGCTACTTCCAGAAAGAAATTCAGATAAAAACACTGAAGATATGGGGCTTCAAAGTAGGATTTGCTCAGAACCTTTCCAGAAGGAGGCACAAATTATCTATTTACTAAACAGTTGGGAAGGTCCCACTCGGTGCTTTTCTTGCCTGACAAATCTGCTTCTTTCTAACATTGACAACGACAAAATGAGTCAGTCTAGAACGCATGCTGCATGTGGTGCCCACCCCAGGCGGACCCTGTGTGTTGGCCCCAGGGCTAGTTTGAATTGGGACATGCCACAGCCAGCACACAAGGCCATGCACCACATGCAGGACATCCAGGGTTCACTCCAGGGCTTGTGCTGCCTGTGGTGCCCAGGCTGGACCTGGCATCAGGGGCATTACCCATGGCACGGGGTTTGTAGCACCCTGCCAGACAGGCCTGGTATACTGACTACTGTATGCACAGACAGCCCTGGGCCTGAGCCAGTGAGCAGGGCTGGTCCAGCAGGGCCCTACATATACTTTGTGCTCCATGTTCTTCCCCTGGGCTACAGGAACTACCCATGGCACTGGGTCAAGCCCCCACACCACCTACAACACAAGGCTGGGAGTGGGGGCAGCTCATGCTGCCCATGGCACAAAGGGTGCCACAGGTGTGGGCTGCATGTGGCACCCTGCCAAACTGGCCCTGCATACTAGCTCCAGCATGGCCCAATCCAGCCCACAGACCCTCCTCCAGCCCACAGGACTAGATGAGTTTGACACCCCTAATCTAAAGGATCAGACCCTGAGGAGAAAACAGGAAGAACAGATGTTTGCACTGAAGAACATAGCTTGGAAATACGGTGGAGTGGTGTTTTCCCCTTTAATAAAAACATAATATGTTAAAAATACTTTACTACAATATGGCAGAGCTAGATTTAATGTCCTCCTTTTCCTAAGGCAACCCAAATTCACACATACCTCACATGATAAAATGTAAGTCACCATAGGTTACTGCCATAGCTTATTCCAGGGTTTGGGCACTCTTTTTCTCACAGGTATGAATCATTTCTGAGTTAGAGAAAGGATAGACATGCTTGACTCTTTAGCTTTATTCTTCAGCACACTCTCCTGGAAGCAGAATATCTGGATTCTGGTTCCCTTGTTCAAGGACTCTTATGTACTTACAATGGTCATTTGATAGAATACATCAATTGGTCCTTATTGCAAAGGCAAAAACCCAGGTTTCCCTCTTCATATAAGAGTTCCCTAGCCAGCGGAGATATTAACCCTTAGTTTTCAGTTGTATATTAAGTTAGGTGCCCAATAATGGATGGACTTCAAGGTTTATCTTTGAAATTTGGGTCTTTTTCTGTATTGGTCATCCTTCTGCAAGTCAAATTGTCAAATATATTAAGCTCCATCCTTACTACAGTTACTCTCATCATAGACTCATGGAGAATTAGGGCTGAAAAGGACCTCCAGAGGTCACCTAGCCCAACCCCCTGCCTGAGGCAGGATCATCCCTATCCAAATCATCCCATACAAACCATAATCTAAACTCTATGTAAGACTACACTAGTCAATCCTGACACAACACAGATGTAACACCCTAAGTTGCCACAGGTAAAGCAGGGGAACCATGGTAGCCAATGTCCTGTTTCTATACAAGGTTGTCAATATATGCTCAAGAGATCCCACTGTTCCCTTTCTAGGTTGGCTATGAAACAATAGCAAGTTCAATAAATAAATTATTATCCAAAATTACAGACATGCAATGTAGTATATTTAAAATCTATAATGTCTTCTCCAACTGTCTGGCAATCTGTGCATGGAATTAATGATGTGGCACTGAAAATTAAGTGAGCATTGTATCTTTGACTTTCAGAGCCACCATCCTTCCTTGTATTCAAGGATTTGCCCGAGGCCATTCTTAAACAGATTGGCACACACTGATCTCTGCCAGTCTTTGGACCTATTACATAGTTTCTATTTTTACTTTTCACAGTAATTGTCATTTCCTCACCATTAATCCAGAATCCAAAGGTCAGTATTAATAATATCACCTAATATCCTTGCTGGAATCAGAATTATGTGCTTCACCTCTTTTATCATCAAATTGAATACTGCCAGTTATTTTATCCTTCTCTTTTGGGGGACAGTCAATATGGCAAGTATTCTGTTGGTTAAGCCATGCCATCATACATAGCATTCAATGAAGCTGGCTGTCATTTAAGAAAACTCATGCCTCTCTGAACCAGTTAGTCACCTCTAAAGTGCCACACTGTCCTACATGCATCAGTAGTATTAAGTTACTTTAATGTTTTTCTCCCACTACCTTGCAATCGGCATTATTCAAGTTAATGAGAAGGTCATGTAAGAAGAATTTTGAGGGCAGCAGTCATATTGCCCTCTTTCATGCTTATAAACACATGCTGTTACCTTGAACACATCAAGTGGAGACAGCCATAGTCCAGCACTGTTTTTATACTGTTGGACACTCACACCAGTACTGCTAGTTCACAAACTGGAATATCTACCTATTCTTTTAATTCAGTGTTTTGGCCACAAAGTCCTTCCCTGCTCCGTGTTCCCAGCCAATAACCCTCAGATCATAACTTTCTTGGTCAATAATAGATTCCTGGAGCAAGGAATAGACCAGGAAGATAGTATTATTTCAACCACTCCAAACTTGGGCATTCTTGTATTTTATCCCAAGCTGTTAAAATTTAATATGCAGATGTTATGCAACCATAATACCCTCTTTACAATCACCAATTATTATTCAGAGGTATAATCCCATGTGGAACACAGGTCAAGCAAAACAAAACCCTTCTCCTTTTCCTTCTCCTTAGTAGTTTTTTTTTTGCTTATATATAACAGCTGGTGCAAGGAGTAGCAACACCTGTTTAGATCTTACAGATGAAGATTCTTTTCTCCATTTGGGACCTAGCATCTCTCTCCTGTGCCCCTAAAGAATTAATCAAGGGCTTCATTTCAATAGGTGTAACCCTGTAGCCTTCCTTCATCAGACACCTCAGTAGACTGAAGTCAACATGTACAAGAAACTTGAACAACTGTTAAAATATGATGAAAATCTGTTTTGGAAAAAACAAGCATGGCTTAAACTGTTTAATGAACACATGCCAGCTCTTGGGTCCAGAACACGTACAAGTTGGTGTTATAACCTATTGTTAACTAAAGTTACCCAAGCTATTCATATACTGCTCCCTCCACCACTGGTTCTCCTATAAGCCTCCTTTGGTAATAGGTACAAGGTTTTTGGTATTAGCCAGAAAATCAAGTTGTTGCTGTCTTACCTTTCTGAGTTAATATCACTATGTACTTCTAGTGGCCCAAAACCCAAACCTGAACAGTTGGCTTAGGGCCCTTTGTGCCCTGAGATTTTCCTGCAACACTGTAAAATTCAAGGGGTGCATGCAAAGTTGATACCTGGCAAGTCAAAGACAAAGCTTGAAGTACATTTGGATTCTTAGGTATAGATTCCAGTTATTAGCTAAAATACACAGATTTGGAATGACTACAGACAGAAGTAGAAAATGAATCTTACAACTTTTCAAGTGACATATGACCTGAGAAACTCTACTTACTTGGTGGATAGAGAAGTTAAAAAAAAATAAGGAAAGGAAAAACCTCTATCCTTCAGGTCTAGGGACATAAGTTACACATAAACCAGTTTAAGTGATCAGAAACTGGTTTAAACCTGTAACAGAACAGAAATTCAGTGCACATAAACCAGTTTCAAAATGGATGAAACAGATTTAAGATAAACCTGGCTGAAAGTAGTATCAGACTTAACTAATTTGGTTAAAACCAGTTCATGAAACTTTTGTCACATACCCCTTCCTGGTTCAAGTTAAATCACAGTCCCCCAGCATCCCAGCATACTTCTCAGCCCTGGGTGGGTCTGTGCTGTCTGTCCAGAGAGCAGGGATGGCCCCAACCCTCTTCTCCCTAGCTGGAGCAGTTAGAGCTGGCTGACTGAGGGGTGGAAAGGACAAGCCCAGCTGAGGTTGCAGTCCAGTCTATGGGGGAAAGGGGGTGGACTGCTCCACTCAGGAAACCTCAGCTGAGGTCTGGAGCCAGGGAGAAGAGTTAAACACCCCTTCCCTCATTCAAACTTACTGCTGGCTGCAACTGCGGACTAGAAGTCCAAGAGGCATATTGAAGCAAGAAGAGGAAGTGATGAGCAACTCTGCAAAGTCCTGCTGCTGTGATTTTGGACTGCAAATCCCAGAGACCTTTGGGGCAACAGGAAGAGGAAGTGTACACACAGCTAGACAGCCATGCTCTAGTACCCCCCAGCTTCTGGCTTAAGCCACTGTAAGCATGTGGCTGCATTTCCTGAATCATAGGTAACTGTCTGTACACTTCTGTTTCAATCTAATCTGGGCAGCTTAAACTAACCTGCAAAAACTGAATCAATTCAGTCTCAGGCTTTTTGACTGTCTGTACCTAGGCCAGAAGCTCCTGTGCAATGAACTTTTCCTTGGTGAGCTGGTTTGTTAACATGGAGTATTAGCACAGGAAGAAATGAGAATGTTGACGTAATTTATTATCATCATTATTATTGATATTGATAATGATGATAATTCTTTTGTGCAATAAAAAGTACATATTTTCCAAAACACAAGGTGCCTGTGATCTAACTCAAAACCTTGAAAAGTAAGTACAAATAGATGTTCAAGTAAATGGCACACAACATCCACCCAATGTCAATAAGCATTATGCAAGATCCCCATTAAATAGGCACAGCAAGTAACATCAACTGTACACAGTACCAGTAAAGAAGGCAAATGGAGGGTGATTCACTTTGTTCCAGGTGGTATACAATGAAAGTACAGTATCCATTCAAACTCTAAAAACATAATCTTTCTATCAGTTCAATATGAATGAAAAATCAAAGGGTAAGAGTGTTACTGTTAGGTAACAGCAATTTTTAAAGACATTTTTAAAAAAGCTTTAAAAGCATTTGCACTAATTGCATTTTTTAAAATATTCGTTCTGAGATTTTAATAGTTTCCTTTTAAAGTAAGTAAAAGAGTTTGCTTTTCACTTTTGGAGTTGAAATGGCATCTCAGAAGGAGTTAAGATCTTCAAATCATACTCTTACCAATTGTCTTGTCTGGAACAGCTAACTCCTTTGCCAATACCACTCAGTCTGAGAGCTGAAAAGCTATTTCAATCCCAGCAATACAAACTACTCCAACTCAATAGACATGCAATACTTTCACAAAGCAAACTCTGTTTTCACCTTTGTCCCTTTCCCCTTCTTTTGTTTCAGTCTTTCCCCCATTGTCCTATGCCTTCTTTTGTAGACAACAAAAACTCCAATTTCAGCTATTTAGACAATGCTGAGGCACACCTCTCAGCCCATACAAAAGAACTGTGAAGTATATTCAACTTCTAAGGACTACCCAACAGGTGTGTTAAAATAAAGCAAAAGCCCATCACATGGAAAAATTTGATCCACCCTACACAGAAATAATTGCATAGTTCAGCCACTTAAACTATTTAGACAAAATCTTCCAAGAGAAAAGTGTGGACAAGATCCAAAGGTATAACTTAAAAAAATATTTTTGGTTCAAGAAACAGGGTTCAGAAGCTTATGCTGTAATAAAAATCTCCATATAGACACAGTGGATCCCAATCCACTTTCCCCCCTCAGAGGTTTTATCTCCAAAACAGTAGAATGTATTGACCTTCAATGGTCCATATAACTTCCAACCAACCATTTTAAAAGGGCAATTAATAATAACACTGCTCCCTATGCATTTGGTACATTAAACTGTGGGCCTAGAGAGAGGCACCAATCTTTCTACTATGGGGGATAGATTGCTATTATCTGTATGTCAGATAGCATGATCAAATGACCATACTTATAAATAGAATGAACAAGCATTTTAAAAATGTTTCCACTTTCATTGAATACTCAGCTCTCAAAGCCTTTTATAGAAGTCGTATATAGTCTGACCAGAGTAGCTACACCAAAAAGTAAACTTTAACGGAACTTCATTTGCTTCAATTTGGGCTGTGACAAGGCATTGTAACCATTTTCAAGGTCAGTAATTGCCAGTTCCATAAAAGTACCAAGTTCCTATATTGAATTGTTTCATTGTTGTACATCGTAAATGAGAGAGAGCTTTTGTGGGGCTTTTTTATGGGTTGCATCCTAGCTAATGGATCTGTATCTTGGAGCTTGGGACAGTCTGGAAATAATGTATGTGGCAGGAGGCTTCAAGCTGCCTTATGAAATGCTTTGTCTGATGTGCTTCTTCTAGGAGACCAGTGATTAGAACTGCCTTTAAAAAAGACTTCTGACAGACCACATCTCTTCCAAGACTTGTCAGTTCGTATTCCCGGAAATCTGTTTCTACCACTTGTCTAATTACTTGCTGTAATATCTTGGGCAAATTACTTTTTCATGTTGCTGTATGAATAAAAAACATTTCTTAGTTAGAGTGTTAATGCATGTACTGTTTCAGACACAGGATATTTAGTTTGCCATTCTTCAAGTGGGTTAGATGATAACTTCAACACTAGTTTACAATACTAAAAAGATGGGTTTTAAAGAAATGGCAGTTTACCTTCTCTGTATTCTTACATAGGGCATATTCCCATTAATCAATTTTTATCCTTAATAAAATTAAACATGTCTCCAATTTTTAGTTTCATTAGTGGTATAAGAAAAATGACAAACTTGACTTCCTATGCCTTGAAGTGGTAACTCAGAGCCTGAATAAATTATGTGATGTTTTTTCCTTAAATAAAGGAGCTTTGAACATTCAGAATTGTTTTGTTACCTGATGCTATCCCACTGACATTGTGTATTCACAGTTTGGAAACAGATATAGCCTGTAGAATACGTTGTCCTGATTTAGAACTAAGTTTATACTGAAGAGCTATACTCCAGAGACTCCAGGTCATGTATAAATAGAGGCCATATCCCTTCCTGTCTTGTATTTCTCCATAGTAGTGACTTAAGTATGTGCACAGCAGCTGTTGCAGTGCCTATATCTAGTTTCAAGATAATGTTATCCTTTTATTTAAGCGCCTAGTTGTGTATTGTCAGCAGCTTCCCCAGTTTCATCTCTGCACAGCAAGAAGGAACTGTCAAAAGATGTTTGCGTAAGTGCACTGTCACTTAAATTCATAAATGAACTGTTGATTTCAGCCTACAGTGTAGTAGGTCATGGTTACTGTCATGACAACAATGACAGTCACAGAAGGTCCATTAATCAGGGTGCAATGAACATGTGGCATATTTGTGTTTATATGCTTCCTGCCAGCTCTGTACTAACAATTCAGACTCATTTAGGAGAGGCATTTAAAGTGGGTGTTAAATACCTTTTGTTTTCCTCTTTCCAACACTGCCAGCTACAAGTGACAGGCTGACAAGCAAACTAGCAGCTCACAAGCAGCTACTATATAGCACTCAGTTCCTGCTGAATCCTACTGGCCCAAACCCACTACCCACCCACAGGCGTGGGCAACTATTTGGGCTGCAGGGCCGTTTAAGGAGTTTTGGTGAGCTGTTGTGGGACAAAGGGGGTAGGGGTGCTGACCCAACCTGGCACAGCTGGGGGGAAGCAATTGATTGTATCTGGCCCATCCACCCCACACCCACCCGTGGGTGGGTGAAATATTTCCAGTAAGGTTTAAGGCAAGAACAGTTGGACAATGATCACCGAGAGCTGGATTGTCCACAAGCTAGAACCACAAACTCATGCAAAAGTTCACCTAAGCCCAACAAAAGTTTTAACCCAATCTCTGTTTTGTTTTCACTTAGTTTGAAAGCGTGGCATGCCTATAAGAAGCAGGGAAGCAAGTTCCTTTTTCCTTGGGTTTCTACATTCTTTCTATAGCATAAAGTGGCCTTCCTCATTGGGCAAGATTTTACTATACTGTACCTTCCCTTAACATACTAATCTTTTTTGCCTTTTTCTCTGTTTGACATCCAAAAATCCTTACTTATTTAAAAGCTATCAAAACAGTGCTCTTGTACTACAGCAAAGATATTCCATCTTAATGACGATACAGCATGACCAGCAGCAGTTCGTGTGATGCTACCAGGGATGTTAATGGAAATTAATGGGAAGACATTAGAGAAAATCAAATCCTACTTTTCCAAATACTGCAACCTTCCTATTCCAGGTAATGAAGTATGATATTGCCCCAGTGAAAAGTTGAAGAGTTGAAGGGATAAATACAGTTGATGAGATGAACGTTTCTCCACACTGAATAAAAAGTCAAAATTCGCAGGCTATCTAAAAATTGACTGAGGTCACTGATGAAAAACTTGTTCTCTCTCTGAGTCAGATAGGATTAAAAGCTTAACTATGATGATTAAGGCTGACAACAGCTTTTAATTAGAGAGCTACCTACTGTGTTTTAGGCTAACAGGACAATTATGGACTGAAACATGAAACAAACTAAGTAGTTTCTTGTATTTATCCTTTAAACTGAAAAACACACACTATACGAAAGCTTCTGGCTAAGAATACAACACAGTGTTGTTAACATACTGTTAAAAGCATTAACCTGTGGTTTTATTACTATCAGCCAGCCTACAGGAAATTAGAAGGCAGGATAGATTTGCACCTTATAGATTACCCAAAGCAGTATATATCTATATATATTATATATAAATATATCTATCTATCTGTCTATAGATAGATCCAGATATGGGGGGGGGGGGGTAAGAG
>NW_017729032.1:256927381-256938554 GCF_001723915.1 Gavialis gangeticus | reverse complement strand
ATATCTATCTATCTGTCTATAGATAGATCCAGATATGGGGGGGGGGGTGTAAGAGAGAGAGAGAGAGAGAGAGCATGCGCGGACATGTATACAAGCTTTCTGATACAAACTTTCCTAGGCTAAAGCTCACTTCATAGGATTCTGTGAAAGGACATGCACAAAGCAGTGTAGAAGGAAGAGACAAATTTGAATACAATAGGCAAAAAGGAGTGAGGAGAGAGACAGAGAAGAGGAGGGAGGAAGAGAAGCACTGCTAGGAGAGGCAAACAAGCACACAATAAAATCATAGGAACAAAAGGAATCACAAAAGTTAATCCAGGTAATGAAATAAGAATCCACAGTCCATATTTAAACCATACATAACACAATCCAGTATGTGGATGATTTTTTGTTCCACAATTTCCCTTCAAATCACTTTCTGAAGGTTTTGTGCATAACAGTCACCCTCAGGTCAGCAATGGAGTGTCCAGGGAGATTAAAGTATTCTGTCACAAGACTGCACGTCTTTCTGCACCTGATGTCAGATGGGTGTTCATTCTTTCTTTCAAGTTCGGATCACCTGTTCTGTCCAATGTAGGCAGCAGAGGGGCACTGTGAGCAGGTGATGGTGTATGACATTGGTAGAATGGCAAGCAAATGAGCCACAGACATTATAATCCATATTATTCAATCCAGGGATGATGTGGTCTATATTGATGTTAGGCACAGAAGGCATCTGGGTCTGTTGCAAGGCCAAGTACCTCAGTGAGACTGGGAAGTAGGTAGCCTGGTGTTTGAGAGATGCTGTTTGAGGTTCAGAGGTTACCTGTCAGCTAGATAGGTTTGACCCCCCCGTGACTACTTTGAAACAGTCATCCTTTTCCAGGAGGGGTTGGAGATCATTAGTGATGCATCTTAGGTGTTCCAGCCAAGGTCTGTAGGTGACAACCAGAGAGACTTTGTTGTTCTTATCTCAGGATTGGTATTGTAACAGGTCAGAGAGAGGTCTAAGACTTGTTTTGTTGATCTGAGTGGCTACAGTTTGGTATTGTTTTGTAAATGTAGGAATCTCTGCTCTGGATCCGTTAAGATGTTCATACTGGTCAGTGTGGTCAGAGCAGATACTGCTGTAACAGAGTTTGGCTGTAAATAATGGATTTTGTGGTGTGCTTAGGATGAAGGCTGGTGGCATGAAGGTAGCTGTGGCAGGTGGTTGGTTTCTGATACAATGTGGTAGTGGTGAGGCCATTACAAACCTTCACTGTAGCATCTAAAAAATGAATTTTCTGGGTGGAGTATTCCAAGAGCCTGGCGTGGCCCCAGCCTGCAGCGACAGCCTGCACCCTGATCTGTACGTGGGGCAGGGGGGCTGGGGCCACGTTTGTGGCTTGTTTGGGGCCATGTGGTGAGGCTTGTTCAGAGCCCTGGACAGGCTGGTTGTCCCGGCAGTGGGCCTGGATGGGGTCTGGCACTATGGGCATCCTGCCACCAGGCAGGCAGGGGATGGGGCTGAGCCATTCCCAAGCTGGGTCTACTGGCTCCTCTGGGGGAGCTCCCGCCAACTGTCCCACCATTGGGCAGGCAGGAAACGAGGCTCAGCTCAGTGGCAAGAGCACCAACGCAGCCCTGGATGAGCCGATAGTCCCAGCACCCAGCCTGGGAACAGCCAGGTTGGAGATAAAAAGGTTGGAGACCACTGCTTTAGATTCCTTCCCATGTGTCCATACAGATTGGGATGCAGGTTGCGGCTCTTTCCCACAGGGCGGGGCAGGTGGTGGTGCTGAGAAGGGGGCTGCAGCCTCCCAACCCTCCCTCCTGACACTGCTGCCTGCCCCGAGCACAGTGTGGTCCAGCCCCCTGCCAGGAAGAGCCCAGCATGGCCTCAGCCCCAGCCCCAGCCCACAGCAGCAGCCCGCCCTGCCCCACATGATCTGGGGGCACACACCCTCTTTGTTCTCTGGGTGCACCCCCCATGCTCCCCAGGCTCGGCCCTATCCACCCCCCCAGGGCCCCACTTACCTGACCCTTTGCTCCTCACTCTTCCCTGCTCCTGGTCTCACTGGGGGGTCCTCGATCTGGCCCCCGCCCCTTCCCTCCCCACCTGCTGGGCTGGAGGGTGGGGGTCAGCCCCTGGAGCCTCAGATCAACTCTGAGTCTCCAGGATTGACCAGTTGATCGCAGTCAAGTGGTTGGTGACCACTACTGTAGATTGCTGTGGGAAGCTGCTCCATTGAGTCAGTGAGTGAACCTGCTGGACCTATGTTTGCCCTAGCTTAAATATTCCAACCAGACACCCTGGATTTACTTTTGCCACTGGACCCTAAGTCTGCTGACCAGCACTGTGTGCCTTCCTGGCACCTGTGTCTCACTGACACCGATCATGGCTCTACTGGTCCTAATCATGGCTTAAGGGCATGAACCGGCCTCCAGGCATGCCCATAGTCATGCCCATTTCTCAAAGATCTTCCTCTGTTTCATGTATTGAGTCCTATCTTAATATCCACTTCAACCTATGAACTACTGGGTGGGACATCAGTAGCCAGGCCTGTGAATAGGCTCTGGGGAGCAAGAAGGAGGTCAGAAGAGTAGGGGTACTGGGTACCAGAGGGTTGGGTTCTGGGTCTGGATCGGTGGAGCAGACAGTGTGAGACCAGGTTCCAGGGGTGCTGAGACAGGAGATCCAACAGACACAATCCAAGATGCAAGCTGATGTCAGGATCCAGGAGTCAGAGAAGCAGTGCTGAATTCCAGGGAGAATCTAAGATTGAAATCCAGGACGTAAAGTTGAGTCAGGTTGCCAGCAAAACCAGAGAGTGCACAGCCAGCACCAAGTTTTACAGGGAGATCCAAGCTCGGGGTTGGAAAAAGCCAAAGCTGGGTCAGAAATCAAGAGAGCCAGGCACAGCTGTAACTCAAGGCTTGCCAGAACAGACTGAGGCTGTGTCACGGTGTGCCTACAGCCTGAGGCGCGACAAGGGCTGAGTTGTGCTTTCAGTGGTGCAATGTAGTTGCAGAGAACTGAGTCAGTCACATTAGTCAGGGACGGTGGGCAAGCCAAACCTCTGCTTAAACAAACACAAAAACAGACCCACCAGTCTCCAACTCAAATCCCACCCCAGGTTTCTCCACCTCTGTAAACCACCTTCCCTATCTGCTGGCTCTCCCCCAGACTCCAGAATACCTTCCTGGGCCTGTAGCTTTCTTTCTAGCAGCCTGTGCTTTCAGAAGCTCTTTTCCTGCAAATGTCAGAGCCAGATTGAGCCTCGAGCTCAGAGTCTTGACTTATATTCCCCAGCAATACCACTCCTTCAGGTCATGTTTCCCAACTCTGAACAGGGGTTTTCCCTTAGCCTTAATCAGCCTATTCCTCCTGCACTGCAGTCCCTTACTCAATGACTCAACTGGAGCTCTGCCCTACTGTGGTGCACTTTGCTCCCAAGCAGTGGTCTGTAGGCTCCAGACTTTCTGCTGCCACCATCTATTTCCTGGCAGCTAGCTCTGCTCCTGCAGCCCACTGATTGTGGCCCTGTTGTGCTGCCCTTGCTCTCCCTTAAAATGACAGAGGCTAGACGCCCCCTATTACAAGTCCCCAAACCTGAAGGACAAAGTGGGAGAACGTAATGAAAACAGAAGGAACTGTCTCATCAGTATGAATATGAGCCAGCAGTGCGATGCTGTAGCCAGTTGGGCAAGCAATATTCTGGCATGCATCAATCAATGCATCTCCAGCAAAACCAAGGAGGTGATTCTTCTGCTCTACTCATCACAGGTGAGACCACAGCTGGAGTACTGCATCCAGTTCTGGACACCACACTTTAACAAGGATGTGGACAAGCTCGAGAGAGTCCAAAAAAGAGCCACCTGTATGATCAGAGTCTTAAAAGGCAAGCCATACGAGGAAAGGCTGAGGGATCTGGGACTCTTCAGCCTGAGGAAAAGAAGGCTGAGAGGGGACATGGTAGCAACTTACCTCTGCACTAGGGGAGTACATCAAGGGCTCAGTGAGCAAATGTTCATCAGGGCACCTGAGAGGAAAACCAGGAGTAATGGCCACAAACTTCTGGAAGATTTATTTAGGCTCAACATTAGGAAAAACTTCTTCACAGTCTGGGTATCCAGACTGTGGAATATCTCCCTCCAGAGGTGGTGCAATCGCCTACCCTGGAAATCTTCAAGAGGAAACTAGACAGTCACTTTGCTGGGGTCACATGACCCCCAGTTATCTTTCCTGCTTGGTGCAGGGGGCTGGACCCAATGATCTCTGGAGGTCCCTTCCAGCATTACAGTCTATGAATCTAAGGATAATGTTCTTTATAGCTTTTAATCCCTCTACCATAGAGATGTGATATCTAAGGTGGCTAATATGGTAGCTATAGAAAATTGCTAGACTAGTTCTCCATCATTGTAGGAATATTTGCTTTTTACAAAACAAATAATAGCCTTCATTAAATTAATAATTAAGGCTGAAAATAGATGTCGCCTTTGTCCCTCAATAAAAATGTGTATGGTGGCACAAAAGCCAAGTGAACACACATCTTGGCCTTTTGTTGTGTCACAAATGCCCAAATTTCATCTCCAAGATTCCTAGTTATAGTCTGTGCCATCTTTTTGCAGCTGATGTCTGTTCAGTTATGGTGGGAGAAAGCGGGCTATCTGGATCCCAAGCAGGTGTTCCCAGGCCTTAGGGACCCCAATTCTGCACACCCCAGGAATTCCCCTACAAGGGGATTCCCAAGGCATGTGTTTCTTACTGCCGCACCCTGAGTCAAGAAGCAGTCTGCAAGTGTGGAGATGGGAACAAATACGTGTTTCCCTCTTCACACTTGCAGACACATGCTTTGGAAATCTCCCTGCAGGGGGTTCCCATGGTGCATCACACTGCCACACCCCATGGCTGTTGTTCTGCAGGATTGGGCCCCTGAAACCCTGGGAGCCCTGCAGGACAAAAGGACAGACATTCCAGCACAGCTGATCCTGCTCCAAACACATCTATTAACACCCTAAATGCACTAAGTTCTGAGCATCACTCATGCTTTAGGATGCCCTTAGAAGGTATGTAGCTGGTAGCTACCAGTTAAAATTATCAGCTGAAAGACTGCCATTTTCTTTCATTCTATTTGTCCTTTGAGATCCTTGCGCACAGAACGTGTACTTGCCATACATGGTAATCAGGGGCTTGCAGATACCAGCTGGCACCTTAATTGCTTGGGCTGCGTTTTGATTGTGGTCTAGCACATTAGGGACTGGTTAAATGAGGTAGACTTCTTTTGGGGGTTTTTTAATATGCCTAAGTTTTGTCAATATTGATAGACCTTGAGAGGTGTACATATAAACAAGGAAACATCTCCTTAGTTTTAGCAGTGAAGATTATGCAAGTTAGTTCCTCTCTCCCTCCCCCACCATAAAGTTAATAAGACAGATGGTTAGGGGCTTCAAAACTAAATGCTTCAATATTGAATGAATTACAGTGTTCCTAAAATAGATCCCAACTACCAGAACAAGACTGCACAGCTTTATGGGATCTTAAATAAGTCTTCCTGGCATGGAGACTTGGAAATCCTGAACCATTAGCAACTACAACAATAATCCTGTCTCTCCATAGCATGTTACATATTTTATATTGCCCTATTTAACAATTTTGAAAATATTACCTTTATAGCTTTTAACCCACATTTCATATTTTATGGATGTGTCTACATGTTCATTAATGAGCTGTAATTATGATGCATTAAGTTAGTACCTGTAATTACAGGTATTAATTTAATGAACCATAATCGGCGCTACTGTACATTAGTGCTAGCACATGCTTTTTTGTGACGCTAACACACAATAGACTAATTTTACTGCGCATTAGTGTATTAACATGGGGTTAGTAAGGACCTACTCAAACCACAGTTTTGTGATTTTCACAGAAACCTCAAAAAATGACGATCTCCATGATCACGAAGAAAAATGGCATTGGCTGAAATTTTCCAGGAAATCACCCCCTCCCCCCCTGAAAAACATAATAAAAATAAAATGCTGGATCCCCACTGGAAGCCAACAGTCTTCACTGCTGCTGCAGCATGACCTCACAGCATGACCTGGGAAGAAAAGGCTCCAGCTGCCAGGGCAGCACAAAGGGCAGCATCCAAGGTGGTAGCTGCCCCCTCATGCCTCTTCAGCAATCAACACTGAGGGGTGGAGCCACGCAAAGGGCAGCGAGCAGTCAAGATGGCAACCGCCCCCTTGCCCTCCTCCCTCTGGGGCCTCTATGCCAATCAATGCTGAGGGGTGGGGCTGCCACAAAATGACTGCAATATTTGCTCTTTGGGCTAGGACCAAGTCATGAAAATTGCTTTCTCTCATCTTGAATGACGTAATCATTAGCCTTCACACAGCCCCTCAGCTAGGCTATCTGTCTCCTCTTAAGGTGAAAGGCCAGCCACCCTTTTACACCAGCTTGTACAATATTTGGTAATGATGCATCCAAATTTCACAACTCTAGAGGTAACATTTTTCTAACACTAGAAAGATATTACCACCATGACTATGATACCACCCAACACAGCAGTGCACGGGATTATGTGCCTCTTTAGAACACTGGCAGACATGCATTGCAGTAGAAACCTAAGATAGCTGTGGAAGTCTGTCAAATAACCTGGACCAAAGTGGTGCAACTCACATTAAGGTTTATTTCCCACAAATTAGAAACCAGGTTTATTAGCTAATTTAATTAGGTACTTGTGAAATGCAGCAGTAAATTTGTGTGGGCAATCCAAAATCTGTAATTCAGATTAACACTTCATTACACCTTTAGTCAATTGTACTGGCTACTAGAGTGGTGCAAAGCTTCAGTCCCTGATTTGATTTGGTGGAGATTCAGCCGAATTCAGTGGCCAAATCTCTGAATCCAAATCAAATCAGAACCCTTCAGACATAGACACAGCTTTAAATGTTTTTTCTACATACCTCTAGGTAGCAGGTGGCTTGTGAAAGCTGCAATGCTGGGGCACATAGAGTGTCCCACAGAAATGTGAGGGGATCCCCAGCACGCTCAGCAGCAGACCCGGAAGTGGACCAGAAGCACTTCTGGTCCACTTCTAGGTCCGCTGGAGAGTACGCAGCCCCACCCCCCGCATCATTCTGACTCAGCAACTGGTGCCTCCTGGGTCTGGGGGGGAACCCGGGGTCCCCCCATGGCCGATCGCCAAGCCAGCGGGGCATGGGGGCCCCCCATGCGTTCCCCAGTGGACCTGGAAGTGGACTCAAAGTACCTCCAGTCCAATTCTGGGTTTGCTGCCAACCACATTGGGGGGGGTGCCCCCACATTCCTGTGGGATGCTACATCTGCCCCAGCATTGCAGCGTTCATGAGCTGCACCTAGTACCTGGAGGTATGTACAAAAAAACATTTAAAGCTGTGTCTATGGCTGAATCACTGCTTCTCTGAATCAGCATCGAATCTTCAGATTCAGCCAAATCGAATCAGGAACAGTGATCTGAATCAATGAATTGAATTGCTGTCCCCAGTTTGGGCTGAATCCAAACCCAAATCGAATAGGGCCTGCTTCATACACCCCTATTGGCTACCACCTGTGCCTTAGATAGAAAAATCATTAGGTTTCCTCAACAGATTTCCTGGCATACACGCATTGCTATGCAGTAGGGCACTTATCAGGTTTCTCTAGCTAAAGATATTCCCTAGGGTTTTTTCACTCTCACACTGTACCACGACGAATTATGTTACATTTATGTTACATAATGCATTTAAGACTCATAATTGGTTCATATGCAGTTACTTGTAAAAGACGCTAGGGGGCACCTCATAACAATTCTACCCTCTTGACCTCCTAGTACTAAATTACAGCAAGGGGCAGTTTAGGAATATATTTAGTGATTGGTTTATTTTTTGAGGTGGCTTTTGGTTACACTCCTCCCCACCCTCCCAAATGTTCTTCCATTCACCCAGCTATTCATTTTTGGGTGCTCTCCTGAACAAATCTACATGGTATCCATTTTTTCCCCATCCCATCACTAAAGGGACTGTTCGGGTGTCCAGTGGAGTCCCTAATTTGAAGACTGGAAGAAATTGTTGGCTGCTGGGGAAAGTGTTTTTGTATGCTTGCAGCAATCACCTTGCATTGAACACTACTAAACACTTGGTGCCCTGATGGAAAATATGTAGGAGACACCAAGCAACAACTGCACACCATAATGAGTGAACACCAAAAATATATCAAAGAGAATAACACCCAACTACTTGGACTGTGCAAAGCTTTGGTCCCTGATTCAATTCGGCAGAGATTTGGCCCAATTCGGTGGCTGAATCTCCAAACTCAAATTGAATCAGGAGACCTTTTAATCACTTTGAATTGATTCGAAGAGATTCAGAAAGATTCGGTGATTTGGACATAGACACAGCCTTAATTTTTTTTTTACTTACCTCAAGGTAGCAGGTGGTTTGTGAATGTTGTGATGCTGGCTGGATGGAGCATCCCACAGGAGTATGGCGGGGGGAGGTCCCCCACATGTTCAGCAGAAGACCCGGAAGTGGACCAGAAGTACTTCTGGACCATTTCTGGGTCTGCCAGGGAGTGCACAGGCCAGCTCAGTGACTGGTGCCTCCTGGGGCTGAGGGGCGGGGGGGGGGCACCTGGGGTCCACCCATGGCCGATCACTGACCTAGGGGGACCCCCAGCATGCTTGGTGTTGGACCCAGAAGTGGACCAGAAGTACTCCTGTGGGACATTCCACCTACCCCACTATCGCAGCATTCACAAACCACACTGGTATCTCGAGGTATGCAGAAAAAAAAATTAAAGCTGTGTCTATAGCGGAATCACTGATTCTTTGAATCAGCATCAAATCTTCAGATTTGGATTCGGCCAAACTGAATTGGGGACAGTGATCGAAATCAATTAATCAAATCACCGCCCCCAATTTGGGCCAAATCTGAATCCAAATTGAATACGACCCATTTTGCACACTGCTACCAAGTAGCTGTCTCCAATTTCTCAGGCCTGATTGTCAAAGGGAATTTATAAACCACTCTTCACAGATGAGCCTATGAACTGCACTTCAGCAACCTCCTAGGTACAGAAACTCATGGACTCAACATAAACATTAGAACTCGACACTACAACCTGCCAGACATCTAACTCCCTAGATACCTCTCTACTTTTACCTGCACTGCTACATCCCCACCCCCAACCTCAGCCTGTCCCACACCCCCTGACACCTCCATTTTCATTTTCACTGACTGGCTTTCTTGCCTACATTGCATGCCAGCCTCTGGCTTCTTTAGTATTCCTTCCATCCAGGAACAGCGCACACACCAACTGCGGGTGCTTCCTCAGCTTTGTCATCCTGAAATCTGGCATCCCAGGCAACTAAGATGAGCTTACCTGGAGTCTCACAACTCCACTGCAACCAGCAAGCCTCAGGCCTGCCAAAGAAGTGCAGATGAAGGCTCAGGATGGAAAGTGAAATTGGGGTGAAGGAGACTGTTATGCTGGTGCTGCTTGTTGTCATGGTGGTAGTGGGGGGGGAGGTGGGCTATGGCTGGTGCTCTTGGAGAAGATGCAGACTCAGGAACAGGAAGTGGCACCGATCCCATCTCCTTTCTGCCAGTAGAACTGGAGGCCTCATGCCTGTTTGTTGTAGGAAAGAGGCTGAGTCCCAGTTGGGCAGGAGACTTACAGCTCTCCCTCTACCCCACCTTCTGCCCCTCCCTGAAGGCTTTCCAGCTGCCCTTCCAGCACAATTCATAATGTGTTTCATACTGTGTTTGGTGTGCTGGTAAATCTGTGTGTTCTTCTGTAATGTAAAGTATTTGTGTAATATGTAATATATGTAGATAATTGTATGTCTGTATTTATTACTGTGCTGGCAGTGGTGGGAGCATGGTGGTAGCAGTGGGAGCCCAACTGCGGTAAATGCAGAGCTCCCGCAGATGCTGCTGGTACTGTCAGTGGAAGGTAGGGGTGGCAAGCACTGTCCAGGGGTTGGTGACCACCCGCAGGCACTGCTGGCAGCATCAGCAGTGGCCAGAGGTGATCATGGACTCCCCACAGGCTCCACTGGTGGTGTCAGCAGTGAGGTGGTGAGCAGCAATCACCTGCAGGCACCACTGACCGTGTCAGCAGTGCCTTTTTGGTGGGGTGTACCGCCATGCTCAGGGGGTAAGCGTGCACCCACATGCACCCCCTATGCATGACCCCTGCTGGCAAGTAGGAAGTGATAGCCTTTCTCTGATGCTGCTGAGCTGCTGGAAGACACAGCTTAGTAACTGACCCCAAGGCACAGAGAAAGCTCAGTTCAAACAATGCAGCTTTTTATGCTGTTTTTCCATCCCTCCCCAAGAGCACTGAGATTGGAAGAGACCTCAGGGAAGCATCATAGTCACTGACCAGCTGCACATGTCAATATCAGAGCAGTCCTTCCCCGCTCTTCCCCCTCCCTCTTCTTAGTTTCTGTTTCCCTGCAAGCAAGCCCAACTTTGAAACTCGAAACATTTCAAGCATCCTTATTTCATTTCAAGGCTGTTTTGAAGCCTTTTGTTTTGTTTTGATTTCACCATTTCAAGCTCGAAGTGAGTCAAAACAGTATTGAAATGAAACACCCAGCAAAATTTCACACAGCCCTAATGATCAGTCGCAGGGGCTGACAACCAACTCTGTTGATGAGGAAGACGAGGCCTCTGACTCCACCAATATTCTGTTGCAGGAGGCTTAAGGTTCCCAAGAGAGAACAATATTCTATGCAGAAGACACCACAAGCCTCATCACCTATGACTTGTAAGTTATGGCAATGGTAGGACACATTGGGTTAAAAGATTTGGGTGTTGTGATTTTTTAGTCAGGCGGGTAAGGGGAGACTGCTTGCATCAACCAAATGTTAGTTATGCCCTGCACAGTTCTATGCTGGTGGGTGAGGGGAAGTTAAAAGCACTTGGGGGTAGAAGGTAGGTGTAATTCCCAGGGGGAGGGGCAGGGGAACTAGTACAACCCAGTGACAAGGAATATATAGTTTCATAGTTTCTAGGGTCGGAAGGGACCTGAGCAGATCATCTAGTCCGACCCCCTGCCATGGCAGGAAAGAGTACTGGGGTCAAAGGACCCCAGTAAGGTGGTCATCCAACCTCCTCTTAAAAAACCCCAGGGTGGGAGCCTGCACCACCTCACTTGGAAGCTGGTTCCAGACCCTAGCCGCCC